>NC_037672.1:109540864-109713017 GCF_003255815.1 Theropithecus gelada | reverse complement strand
AAAAAAAAAAAAAAAAAAAAAAAAAAAAAAAAAAAAAAAAATACTTACCAGCCTGGGCAACATGGTGAAACCCCGTCTTTACAAAAAATACAAAAATCAGCTGGGCCTGGTTGTGCACGTCTGTATGCCTAGCTACTAGGGAGGCTGAGGTGGGAAGATCACCTGAGCCTGGGAGATGGAGGCTGCAGTGAACTGTGATAGTGCCACTACACTCCAGCTCTGGTGACACAGCAAGACCCTGTCTCAAAAAAAAAAAAAAAAAAAAAAAGAGAAAATAATACCTAACTATTGTTCAACAGTGACAGCAAAATAGAAAAATAGGTATCTGTTATCCACAGAATCACACAGCTATGGCATTTACTATGGTTAAGACACTGAAATCCTTTCCCACCAGTTGGTAGATAGCTGCTGCTCCAAGCCTTCTGGTGTATCCTTTTCTCATAATGTCAGTCATTAGCCTTTCGCATAGGACCCTCCTTCCCAGCTTTCAAAAATCCAACAACTGAAATGTTGATGCTTGGCACATAAAGAGGCTTCCAGGACCTTGCGCCAGCCCTGTGGTTGGTGTCTCCGTTGATTGGCTAGGCCCTGCCCATATATCAAAATGCTGCCTCCCAGCGAGCCGGCAAAGGACTGTCCTATTTCTTCTCTGAGTCTATCACCTGGCCCTGGGGGAAATGGGTGCTCTGGGCACCACTGGGAGTTTGTGCAGGTGCCTGCCAGCCTACAGGCCTGCAAGCCAAGTTGCTGTCTGTCCGATGTGCTAGCTCTCATCACACAGTGTTCTCCTGGCCAAAATGAGCATCTATCTTACTGATAGCAGCACTTGTACCCTGTAGACAAATGCCCAATACCAGGCTGGCTGCCTATCCAATGCTGTGGCCAACTGCTGCAGGTTACACTCCTTGCATTCATCTTTGAGTGGCCACTGTGGGAATTGTAATCTTCTGAGGACTTTGAGAAAGCCATGGAGAAACAGAAAAAACAGTTATCAGCCAGTAATGGAAAACCATTCAGGTAAACCTAACTAATATCAAAACTAATATAGATAGCTAATATCAGTTTCTGTTGCTTGTAACCAAATACGCTGATACACCCCATGCCTGTTGCTCTTTCAGTGTCTCATTTCCCAGGGAATGCTACCACTACTTACTGGCTATGTGACCTCAGGCAAACTGCTTAACTATTCAGTGCTTTAACTTCCTCATCTGTAAAATGGGGATAACAAAAGAATCAACATGAAGCAACGTTGTGAGGATTTATAAAACATGTAAAACAGTACCTGGCAGGCAGCATTACTATGTAAGTGTTGACTTTTAATATTATTAGTCAATTATCAGTTTTAGGATCAGGCATCACTTTTTCAGGGAAAGCTCCTGTAACTTCCTGAAGTCAAAAACCTTTATTCTAGGCTCTTACCCACCTTTTCTCATAGCACCAGTCACAGTCATAATTTTACATTGATTTATGTAATTGCTTTCCTTAACCTAGATATTGACTACACAGGTGTTCATTGTATTCTTTTACTTTAAGCCTGTACATATATACTTTTAAATTTTTATCAGATTTTTACACATTTTACTAGGGAATAATTGACATACAATAAGCTGTTCATATTGAAAGTGGACACTTTTATAAGCTTTCAAACATGTGTGAAACTGAACCAATAGTCCCATAGACTGTTCGTTTGGATAAACATATAAATTGACCTTTTTGGTCTTAAAACTTGAAGCTTACATTTGTTTTATCTGAATTTCTTCCTCAGGAAACAACATTCAGGCCTCTCAAAAAGCACCAAAGAACTGAAACTCACCAGATCTTGGCAGCAGATGCAGGACCCCCTCACTCACCGTGATTGCCCCTTCCTAGTTGCTGTTTTCTTACATATTGTTACATTTCTTCCCTGCTAATATAAACCCCTGGTTTTAGTCAGTCAGGGAGATGGATATGAGACTGAGCCCCCATCTCCTCGGGTGCAACACCCAATTACAGCCTTCTTCCTTGGCAACACTTGTCTCAGTGATTGGCTTTTTGTGCAGTGAGCAGCAAGACCTAGACCAAACCCCTGGTGTTTCAGTAATATGTATACATTTGTGAAAATATCACCACAATAAAGCCTATCAAAGTTTTATTTCCTGTAGAGCTCAAAGCCTTTGGAAATATTTTTCTTGTTGTTGGAGTACTTCTTCCAAATATAGTTTCAGACAAGATCTTTACATGATGAATGTTCTGACGCCTTGTGTGACAGAGTTTCTAGTTCAGCCACACACTGAGATAATAGTGTAGTTTTATGTAAAATTCTAGATTTAAAATTCTTTCAATTCTTTGAAAAGATTATTCCATATTATTTTTGCATGCCAATTTTATATACTGTATCTTTTATGTGATTATGTGACTCATGCCTTTATCCACAACTAGACTATAAACTCCATGAAGGGAGAAATCATGTTGTTTTTGCTCAATATTGTACCAGAGTAACCAGCACAGTGCCTAATAGGTGCTATTCACATTTCTTGAGGGCCAGGCATAGTGACTTACGCCTGTAATCCTGTGCTTTGGGAGACCAAAGCAGGAGAATCACTTGAGACCAGGAGTTCGGAGCTATAGTGAGCTATGATCATGTCATTGCACTCCAGCCTGGGCAACTGAGCAAGAGCCTGTCTCTAAACAAACAAAATCCATTTATTGAATGAAAGTTAGTGGGAGGCAAGACTAGAAAGATATTTGGCATAATATTTTGGATGGGCTTGACTGCCAGTTGGAAGAGCTTGTATTACATTTTGTAAGCAATAGATTTACAGAAAGTTGTAAAATAGTGTAGTGACATAATTAGAGCAGCATTTTAGGAGGCTTTTCTGACAGCAGTATGTTGGATATATTGGAGTAGAGGAAACCAATTACAGTGCCATAGCAACAATGTAGAAGAGAAAAATGAAGGCATGATTTCAGATGCTGGGTATGGGAATTTCAAAGTGAAGACATATTTGAAACAGGATGGAACTTCACAAGGGTGCTGAACCTGTCTATGATGATTTCTAAATTTCAGCTATGGATCAACAGATATAGGGAATTTCAGGTAAGTTCTGAGGTTTTAAATGCCTTTTGTTTAACATGCTGTTGGAATATTCATATCACGATAAACAGGAAAAAGTTGAAAATTTGTCTATAGAGCTCAGCACATAGGTCAAAACTAGAGAAATGGTCTATTTTTAAATAGGGCTGGTCAGCTCTGTGTTCATGAGTGTCAAGTCTACTGTCCACATTTGGATGGCACAGAAGGTAAGACTGGTTTTTACACTTTTAAATGCTGGAGAAAAAAAAACAAAAGAAAAATAATGTTTTGTGCTGCATGAAAATTATAAGAAATTAAAATTTTATCATTCCCAAATAATTATATTGGACCAAAGCAACAGTTACTCATTTTCTTATTGTCTATGGCTGCTTCTATGCTAGAAGAGCAGAGTTGAGAAGCTGCTTTAGAAACTGTATGACTTGCAAAGTCCAAAATATTTACAATCTGCCCCTTTACAGAAAATGTTTACTACTGTGTACATACATTGCTGAGTTGTCAACTGTCGTCATTCTTTTATAAGGCAATTTCGCCAGAAAGGAGAACAAAAAAAAAAAAAAAAAAAAAAAGGTGTATTAAAGTAACAAAATGATGGATTTTTCCCTTCCCAAATTCTTTCAAGTATTTTGATAAGACATGGATAGCTTTTTAAAAAACAATCCATTCAAGTATTTTAGGCTAATGCAAATGAATTTACTGTTTGAAGAGTGAAATTCCAGGCCTGTAATAAAAAGTGGAAACTTTGTTAGGTCATACCAAGCAAAAGCTTATACAAGTAAAGCTGACTATAAAGTGTGGTGGGGAGCAAGAAACTAGATTCCACTTGTTCAGCTATAGGGAGGAGCTGTGTCATAGATAGATCAGTCACTTCTGGTTAAAGGTTCAGGTGTGTGCAACATTCAGAGGCACAGGAATTCAATTTATCAGTTACCCAGGAGTTGACTTTTGAGCACAATTCTTCCCAATAAGAAAGGCCTCTTGGTATACCAAAGAGTTGTGTGGTGGGTATGAAGATCAAACAGGCTGAGTGAGGCTGTGAACAGTTGTCATTAAACTAGGATAGCTTCTTATTATAGGGACATAATTAGTCTGATCAGAGAGCCTGAATTGGTTAATCACAATACCTTCTGCTATAGATAAAGTAGATAAATATTGACAAATCATTGCTCTTTGGTTCTCACATTTTACACCCCATATTTATCATTAGTCTTCAGTTATTGTAGAACGGCACCGTTATAGACAATAATAAAATATTCCTAAAGTTATCATTATATTTACTCTCTTTAATAAGGAGCAGCATGGCCTTTTTGATGGAATTTGGAGAACACCCTAATATTATCAGTACCAGTTTAAAAGTTAACTCAGAAAGTGACTTTTTAAATCTCCTTCTCTCCAAATTCTGAGGAGTTCATTATTTTTAGAAATTATATGTTCAACTTATTGTGGGTACTTATTATATTTTGTGATGAATCTTTAGCTGTTTTGTCAAAAGGTGACAGCTTTTTTCTTTCCCTTTAGCATGGTCAAATGACAGAGGTAAGGAATGTCATATCATAAAACATATGACTTTATAGGGTTTGAGGTATATAGTTTTTTTTTTCAGTGTATACAGTGACTTGAAATATACTACAATATTTTCTGCTGTAATTTTTTAGCACATATTTGCTATAAGATGGAAGCCGGAATGGCACAATAGTATGCTTTCCATTTCAGACATATCAAATATGTGGGGTCAATGAGAAACAATATGACAAAGTCCAGAAATCTATTGGAAATGTGGAACTACACTGTGGGCAAAGGTGAGGCCTACAGACACTAGAGTTGGAAGTCAGGGAAGAGCAGCAGATGAGGTCAATAAGAGAATCTGTGGAAATGGAAGAGATGCCATGTGGTGTGAAGGGAAGATATGTAAAGTATCTGCCATGGTGCTTGGCATGTGCTGTGCACCTTATACATGGTAGATGCTAACAGTGGATCTGCAGCTGAGGAACACTGGGCTTACAAAAAGGAAAAGAAGCCAGTGAGAGGGAATGTAGCAACATTTTAGAATATAAGGTAAATATACAAAAATCCATTGTATTTCTCTACATACTAACAATAAGCAGTTTAAAAATTGAAAACTTAAAAATACTATTTACAAAAGCAACAAAAACCATGAAAAACTTGGGATAACTCTAAATCAACTTCATTATTTTTCTCCTTTCATCTTCTGTTTCTAATCCCATTCCTTCTCCTCCAGACACTAGAATTAATGCATGTAACATATGCCTTTACAATATGCTCTCCTAATACTTATTGGGACATATATGTATACACAGTGGTCTTCCTGTGTATTTAATGTTTTTCTATATAATTAGTTTAATTCTGGCCTTTCATAATTTGGCCACTGTGTTCAGACAATTAAAAACTTACAAAACAAAGTAAAACAAGACACAACCCCAAGAAGTTCAGGAAGTAACTGACAATTACTATATTGGAAGAAATAGACATACACTTGTTATTTTGTTTCTATTATACTCCCTGGAGGTATCTGTTTTACATTTTTTGGGGGGAATTAAAGCTGTTTAAGGAATTTTCTTTTTTAGTACTATACTGAGAAGTAATGGCAATATAGTTTTTGTCTTTTGGTTTTATGGTGGTTTTGTTTGTTTGTGTGTTTGTTTTGAGAGCTGGGATTCAGTTCTGAGGATTGCCTACAGGAAGACAGTGCAGAAATACTCAGGGACATTTCCATGACATATTTAGGAAGAGCTGCCACCTGCAGGTAAAAAAGTGAAATAAATGCACTGGGCCTTTTTTTTTTCTTTTTTAGTCAATGGAATTCATTATCACTACTTGTTTTTCTTTGTGTAAAATAATCTTGCTCCCTCTTTCTCCTGCCAATTTATGAATCTTTCCTGCCTTTCCTTTTCTTAATTCCCAGTTCTTTCACTTTTTCTTTTGAAGATCATTCTCTTCACCTCCTTCAGTCAATCTACCTTCTACTCCACCAAAGACACATATGACAAGATGTCTAAAATACAGTGATTAGATTGAGGGATTTAGTTTTAGTTTCAGTTTTCACATTTAGTATGTTAATAGCCCTAGGCTTTGTCATACATAAAACATTCTCTTAGATTTTAGCCTCCAAATATTAGGAATATGCTTATTTGATTCTTTTATTCTTGTTTTCATAATTTTTTTTTAAAGTCTTACATTCAGCTTTCAGAAGTATCAGTTTAGAATGGTTTCACTATAAGGTCAAACGCTTCTTTTATCATTTCTCTTAATCTCTGTGTTTTTCTGAAATTAAAGCTCTATCAATTCTTTCTTAAAGTTGTTTTTGTACTCAAGGGTATTTTTCTTTTAGTCTACAGTTAGATCACAGCTACCTGCATGAGGCTCTACTGACTGGATTTAAATATTCTAGTATTAGTTTCTATTACTTATTTTTGAGTGGAAATGGCTTAATTTCCAATTAAAAATTTGTTCAAGGCCTAAGAGGACTGTAGTTTTACATGTGTATTGCTACATTTAAAATGAAGCAATATGTATTAGTCACCCCTTGGTATGGTATGCTGACGAAAACGTTGATTTCCAAATTTTAGTGGCGTAAAATAATAAACATTTACTTTTCATTCACAACACAATCCACTATTAGGAAACCCTCTTTCTTCTTGTAGTTGCACCAGCTGGAACATGTGCTGTTCAAGGTTGCGATTGCAAGGAAAAAGAGGGATAGAAAAAGGCTACTTAGTTCTTAACTGTTTTATCATTTATGTGACATTCATTACTACCACTTACATTTTATTGGCCAAAAATTGTCATAAGTCCCCAAAGGAAGGCTATGAAATATACACAAGCACATGGATATGTGATGAGAATTAATAGTCTTTATCACAGTACTTTTCTGGTTAGTCTTTGACTTTTTCTCACAGAAAGTAATAATATATGAAATGGAGAAAAAATTTTGAAACAAAAGGATTAGAACTCAATCATATAACTTTCAAAATTAGTAAAGTAGGATTTGGAGGTAAATTAATACATATATGAGGCTTATTTTTAAAGCATACAGTATTCTCATATTAATCAATTTATTTCAAAGGGATTTGTAGAGATTTTAAAGTACATCCACAAATTCTTTGCCATTCCTCCCGTCT
Organism: Theropithecus gelada; assembly: GCF_003255815.1. Taxonomy (NCBI): domain Eukaryota; kingdom Metazoa; phylum Chordata; class Mammalia; order Primates; family Cercopithecidae; genus Theropithecus; species Theropithecus gelada. The sequence goes on along the minus strand of NC_037672.1, from coordinate 109,705,808 downwards.
TTTTTTTTTTTTTTTTTAATTGTACTTTAAGTTCTAGGGTACATGTGCACAACGTGCAGGTTTGTTACATATGTATACATGTGCCATGTTGGTGTGCTGCACCCATCAACTCGTCAGCACCCATCAACTCGTCATTTACATCAGTTATAACTCCCAATGCCATCCCTCCCTGTGCCCCCCTCCCCATAATAGGCCCCGGTGTGTGATGTTCCCCTCCGCATGTCCAAGTGATCTCATTGTTCAATTCCCACCTATGAGTGAGAACATGCGGTGTTTGGTTCTCTGTTTTTGCAAAAGTTTGCTGAGAATGATGGTTTTCAGCTGCACCCATGTCCCTACAAAGGACATAAATTCATCCTTTTTTATTGCTGCATAGTATTCCATGGTGTATATGTGCCACATTTTCTTAATCCAGTCCGTCACTGATGGACATTTGGGTTGATTCCAAGTCTTCGCTATTGTGAATAGTGCCGCAATAAACATACGTGTGCATGTGTCTTTATAGCAGCATGATTTATAATCCTTTGGGTATATACCCAGTAATGTGATGGCTGGGTCATATGGTATTTCTAGTTCTAGATCCTTGAGGTGCCATTCCTCCCTTCTAAAGGTGGAGACTGATTCCTCTCTCTATGAGTATGGGCTGCACTTTGGGACTCACTTCTAATGAACTGAGTATGGTGGAAGTGATGATGTGCAGCTTCCAGATGAGATCATAGAATGCTTTGTCGCCTGCTCGTTGCTCTCTCTTTCAGATCACTGGCCTGGGGGTGGGGCAGGAGCCAGGTGACAGGTTGGGAGGATATATCAAACAGCTCTATGTGCAATGAGGAACTGAGGTCTACTGCCAACAGCCATGCACGTGAGCCTTTGTAGAAATGGATCCTCCAGTTTCAATCAAGGCTATGAATGCTTGCTGCTCTCGCAACCTCATGAGAGCTCCTGAGCCAGAGCCACCCAGCTAAGTGGCTCTTAAATTCCAGATTCAAAGAAACTGAGATAATAAACATTTTAATTTTTAGTCACTATGATTTGGGGTAATTTGCTATGCAGCACCAGATAACTAATTCAAGGTTATAAGAAAAGTCTATTTTATTGGCATAAACATTTTGAAACTGACCCAATAGTCCCATAGACCAGGGGTCCCCAACCCCCATCCATGGCCTGTTGGAAACTGGGCTGCAAAGCAGGTGAGCTATGAGTGAGCATTACCACCTGAGCTCCATCCCCTATCAGATCAGTAGCAGCATTAGATCCTTTTAGGAGTGTGAAACCTATGGTGGACTGCGGATGCCAGGGATCCAGGTTGCATGCTCCTTATGAGAATCTACTGCCTGATGATCTGAGGTGGAACAGTTTCATCCCACAACCATGGCCCCCAATGTCTGTGGAAAAATTGTCTTCCACGAAACCAGTGCCTGGTGCCAAAAAGGTTGGGGACTGCTGCCATAGACTGTTTTTTGGATAAACATAGAAATTAACTGTTCTGGTCTTAAAACTTGAAACTTACATTTATTTTATCTGAGCTTCTTCCTCCAGAAGGCCTCTTAAAAAATGTATCAAAGAACTGAAACTCACAAAATCACTGCATCCAGACAATGAGATGCCAGTCCCTTCATTCATTATGATCACTTCCTTACCTCTCCCTAGTTGCTGTTTTCTTATACATTGTTACATTTCTTTCCTGCTATATAAACCCCTAATTTTAGTTAGTCAGAGACGGATTTGAGACTGATCTCCCATCTCCTCAGCTGTAGCACCTGATTAAAGCCTTATTCCTTGGCAATAATTGTTGTCTCAGTGATTAGCTTTCTGAGCTGTGAGCAGCGGGACCTAGACAGAATACCTGGTGTTTCAGTAACAATTTCCTATTGAATGCTAACCAAAAATATTCTAATTAACAATTTTTTTCTTTGTTTCAATACAGGGTCTTGCTGTGTTGTCCAGGCTGGAGTGCAGTGGCACAATCATGGCTCACTGCAGCCTCAACTTCCCAGGCTCAAGTGATCCTCCCACTTCCGCCTCCCAAGTAGCTGGGACCACAAGCTTGTATCACCATGCCTGGCTAATTTACATTTTTTATTTTTTGTAGGAATCTCACTATTTTGCCCAGGCTGATCTTGAACTCCTGCACTCAAGTGATCCTCCTGCCTCAACCTCCCAAAGTGCTGGGATTATAGGCATGAGCCACCATGCCAACCTTAATTAACACTTTAAAATAAAATTACATGAATATGCCATGTGTGTAGGGAAGGAAAAGAGAAATGAGGGGTTGAGCACCTCAGTGATTTTATTGTCCTCTTATTATACTATATTAACAACTAAATAATTCCAAAGAAAACCCCAGAGAATTTAGATATTTTCATTGAAATCTACCAATAAAACATAGAAATTTCATAACTACTGTATATGCCCAACATTAAAAAAGGATTCCCATTTTAAATTAGTCAATATAAGGTATAATTTATAGTAATTAAAATACAGATTACTTGTTCAGTGTGTAAAAGAAGGAAATGTGTTCATGGCTATGAGAAATCAGATTTTGATCATACATCAGCTGCTAGTTACTTGCTGTAATGAGTCTAATTTGATATTTAGGGTCATATTGTTGTCAGTTTTTACTGTGTGGTAGTTTAGGCTTGGTGGTAAGATGTCTAAAAATGACTAGAACCACTGTCCTATTATAATGAAACTCTGTAAAATAATCAAATTTGCTTTTATTTATGTGTCTTATTACCTTTCTTTTGGTGATAGATTTCAAAGTAAAACTTAAGAATTAGTATATCACAAAGAGATTTTAAATATGGTCTGCATCGATTAGTTTTATTATGCTATCAAGTAAGTAATATTAATAATAACACCATGATCTCCCAAAGAATCAGCTCACAGGATGCTTGTACCCATGAGTCCAATAAACTTGATCATATTGATACCCTGACCTTAGGCATGAGCTCCTAATGAAATAAAAAAAAGATCATTGATATATTACCCATATAATTCACCCCTTTAAAGTGTAGAGTTCAGTGGCTTTTAGTATATTCACAAGATTGCACAACCATCACCACAATCTAATTCTAGAACATTATCATCATCCCCCAAAGAAATCTGGTACCCTAGCAATTACTCCTCATTCTTCCCTCCCCTCAGTCCCTGGTTACCCATAATGTATTTTCTGTCTCTGGACATTTTATATAAATGAAATTATGCAATATGAGACCTTGTGTATATGGACTCTTAGCATAATGTTTGCAAGGTTCATCCACATTGTAGCATGTATCAGTATTTCTTTTTTTTTTTTGAGATGGAGTCCTGCTCTGTTGCCCAGGCTGGAGTGCAGTAGCGTGATCTCGGCTCACTGCAAGCTCCGCCTCTTGGGCTCACGCCATTCTCCTGCCTCAGCCTCCCAAGTAACTGGGACTACAGGTGCCCGCCACTACGCCTGGCTAATTTTTTGTATTTTTAGTAGACATGGGGTTTCACCGTGTTAGCCAGGATGGTCTCAATCTCCTGACCTCATGATCCTGTGTCCAGAATTGGTTCTTTCCGGTGGGTTCTTGGTCTTACTGACTTCAAGAATGAAGCTGCGGACCCTCGTGGTGAGTGTTACAGTTCTTAAAGATGGTGTGTCCACAGTTTGTTCCTTCAGATGTTCAGATGTGTCTGAAGTTTCTTCCTTCCAGTGGGTTTGTGGCGCTGCTGACTTCAGGAGTGAAGTCACAGACCTTCACAGTGAGTGTTATAACTCTTAAAGGTGGCATGTCCAGGATTGTTTGTTCCTCCTGGTGGGTTCATGGTCTCGCTGACTTCAGGAGTGAAGCTGCAGACCTTCGTGGTGAGTGTTACAGCTCTCAAAGGTAATGCGGACCCAAAGAGTGAGCAGCATCAAGATTTATTGTGAAGAGCAAAAGCACAAAGCTTCCACAGTGTGGAAGGGGACCCCAGAGGGTTACCGCTGCTGGCTTGGGTGGCCAGCTTTTATTCTCTTATTTGGTACCGCCCACATCCTGCTGATTGGTCCATTTTACAGAGAGCTGGTTGTTCCATTTTACAGAGAGTTGATTGGTCCATTTTACAGAGTGCTGATTGGTGTGTTTACAAACCTTTAGCTAGACACAGAGTTCTGATTGGTGCGTTTTTACAGAGTGCTGGTTGGTGTGTTTACACACCTTTAGCTAGACACAGAGTGCTGATTGGTGCATTTACAATCCTTTAACTAGACAGAAAGGTTCTCCAAGTCCCCACTCGACCCAGGAAGTCCAGCTGGCTTCACCTCTCAATGCCCCCTCTAAACAGGACACCCCAACTGCTGTTGGGAATTGGGCAATGACCGCTCTAGCTACTTCCTGCTGGATAGGGGCGATGAAGGGGCCCTGCAGTTGTAATGTCCTCCAGAGGGGAACTCTTTAGGCCAGTGAAAGGGCCAGTGGGTCAGTCCAGGGGTCCTTGGTAGAAGTTGTTAGTTGAGCTCATTTGGGATTTCATTTGTAAGACTATCTGTAGATTGATGGCCTGGATCCCAGAGGAAACAAATTTGACAAGGAGTTTAAAAATACAGGGCCCGAAGGCAAGTAATAACAAGATGGCTGCCATGGGACCTAGAAAGGGGAGAAGCCGTGTCGCCCAACTCCAGAGGTTGGTATAAGAGTTTGAAAGGGGTTGTCTGATTTCAAAAGCCTTTTCCTGTAAATGCTGGGCAGCATCTCGTACTATCCCTGACTGGTTAGTGTAAAAACTACACTCTTCCCCTAAGAAGGGGCAGAGGCCTCCTTTCTCAGCAGTGAGGAGGTCTAGGCCTCAGCGGTTTTGGAGAATCACTGCTGCCAAAGAGTCTATTTGGGATTGTAGAGAAAGGATAGATTTTGTTATTTCTTCTAAACTGTCTGAGAAATCCTTTGAGAGTGTGTTGTAGTAGGATAATACATGTTACACTCTTAACTTTTAGCAAATTTTACTTTTGTTGAAAATCTTGTAAGTTTGGGATTTCAATTATTATTTGCTATCAATAAGACCTCGTTCAGTCCATATTAGAATTGGTATAGATGGCTCCTTCCTGATACGGTAAGTACTTTAAGGTTTGGCTGAGTGCAAACAACACACAGACCAATTATTAGACAATTTTCCTAACACTGCTTCTACAAGAGTTTGCTTATCACTTACTGAATACCCATTGTGTCTTTTTCCCTTAATCGCCCAGGAGGAACCATCTATCATCCTGTTCTGAAGGGAGTTCCTCCTAGATCTGGTCAGACCTTTGTAGGGTAATTAAGATTTAGATCCCCTATTAGGAAACCTGCTGGGTTAAAGATTTTTGGTAGGAAGGCTACCGGTTGTCAGTGGCCTCAGTGCTTTCAGGCTACTCCCTTGTTTACACGAACAACAAGGTGGTATTGGAGTGTTATAGGGTTACAGAGAACACCTTCAATTATCAATTATAGGTTTTAAATTTACCCTGGCTTTTAAAGGAATGGGGTACACTGTTTTTTCTTTACTACTTCCATCTGTCTTTCTTTCTCCTTGACTTCTTCTTTGTCTCTTTCTCTCTTTCCTTCTCCCTTTGACTCTTCCTTTCTTTCCTTCTTCGACTTTCTCTCTCTGTCTCTTCCTCTCTCTGTCTCTCTCTTTGACTCCTTCTTCGTCTCTGTCTCTTCCTCTCTCTGTCTCCTCTTTGTCTCTCTGTTTCTTCCTCTCTCTCTCTTTCTCTGACTTTCTGACTCTTTCTTTCTTTCTGCTGCCTCTGCCAGCTGCTTATGCTGCTGTTCTCCCCTCTCCTTCCCCTTTTGATGGCTTCGGCAATGTAAGACTGCCACGTCCTTGGGTTTTGCACTGTGTGCAATAATAAATAATAAAATATCCTTGTGATATTTAATGGGAGTTCCTCCAGAGGTTAGGAACTCCCTTTCTTTCCATATAGCAGCATGGGATTGTAGGATTAGATAAGCATACTTGCTATCTGTATACACATTTATTCTTCTTCCCTTTCCCGGTTCTAAGGCTCGGGTAAGTGCCACTAGTTCTGCTAACTCGGTGCTGGTCCCTGGGGGAAGAGGCTTACTTTCAAGTACTATTACATCACTAACTATGGCATAACCCGCCCTTCATATCCCATTCTCCACAAATGAACTCCCATTGGTATATAGGTTAAGGTCAGGATTAGCTAAGGGGACTTTTAAGAGATCCTCTCATGCAGCATGAGTCTGGACTATAATTTGTTGGCAGTCAAGCTCGATTGGTTCCCCATCCTCTGGGAGAAAAGTGGCAGGGTTGAGGGCCACACACATGCGTATTTGAAGCACTGGTCCCTCAAGGAGTAGTGCCTGGTATCTAAGTAGGCAGTTGTCTGATAGCCATAAACTTCTTTTGGCATCTAGCATGCCATTTACATCATGAGTAGTCCAGACAGTGAGATCCTTTCATTATATTATTTTGATAGCCTCTGACTCTAAAACGGCCACTGCCGCAACTACCCATGAACAATGAGGCCAGCCTTTTGCTACTACATCAATTTCCTTACTTAGGTATGCCACTGGTCGTGGGATTGCCCCACAAGTCTGAGTAAGAACCCCAAGAGCTATTCCTGCTCTCTCTGTGATGTATAAAGAGAAGTTTTGCCCTGTGTGAAGGCTTAAGGCTGGAGCTTGAGTTTGTTCCTTCCAATGCCCAGACTTCAGGGTTGATTCCCTCCTCAAGCAGGGGACAACAAATGGGTAACTTGTTCCCCATATTCATGTAGATAATAGCTCCAACTTTGGGTAATATGTCCCTCCCTAATAAGGGTATAGGACTTTCAGGCATAACAAGAAAGTCATGTGAAAAGATCAAAGTCTCCCAATTACAACTGAGGAGGTGGGAGAAATACCTGGTTACAGGCCATCCTAGGATTCCTCGGATGGTAACGGACCTTGAGGACAGCTGTCCGGGACAGGAGATTAACACTGAGAAAGCCGCGCCAGTGTCCAGGAAGAAGTCAATTTCCTAGCCCTCAATGGTTAAACATACCTAGGGCTCAGTGAGGGTGATGACATGAACTGGTGCTAGCCCCGGATACCCTCAGTCCTGTTGTTGGATCATCTGGTTGGGGGCTTCTGATCCAGAGAACCTTTGTCCTCTGGGGCAGTGCACCTTCCAGTGATTTCCTCAGCATAGCGGACATGGACAAGGGGGCGACTTGTTTCTCAGTGGACAATCTTTTTTTTAAAGTGTCCTAGTAAAGCACACTGATAACAAACCTTACTGGGTGACTGGCCTGCTCCATTTTCTGTCGTCTCTGAACCATCAAGGTTTGTTTGTATGAGAACCATGACTAAGGCTGAGGCCTTTCTCTGATCTCGCTTTTTCTTTTGGGCCTATTCCTGTTGGTCCCTATTATAGAACACTGAGGTTGCCAGGTTTAATAATGCCTCCAGAGTTTGTTCAGGGTCCAGGGCTCGCTTTTGGAGCTTTCTCCTGATACCTGCGACTGATTGGGAAATAAACTTATCTTTTAGAATCAGTTGACGCTCTAGTGAGTCGGATGACAGGGAAGTATATTTTCTTAGGGCCTCCCATAGACGCTTGAGGAAGGCAGAAGGATTTTCTTCCTTTCCCTGAGTTATGGTGGACATCATTGAAGAATTCATGGGCTTTTTCCTAATTCTCCTTAGTCCTTCTGGAACACAAGTCAACAGATGTTTACGACTCCAGTCCCCATGATCTGAGTCTAGCTCCCAGTGGGGATCCATACTGGGGATGGCTTGCTAATCGGTAGGGAATTTGTCCTTTTTTTTGGCTGTTGTTCTATCATTTACTTGACTAAGATACCAGGTATCTCCAAATTCTTGGGCTGCAGCTAAAGCCGTGTTCTTTTCATTAAAGGCCAGGGTTTGATTTAACAACAGCATGACATCTCTCCAAGTGAGATTGAAGGTTTGCCCTAGACCCTGTAGGACATCTATGTACCTATCAGAATCATCTGAAAACTTCTCTAGGTCTGCCTTGATCTGCTTTAAATCAGAGCGGGAGAAGAGGACATGTACCCGGGTTGGGCCAAATTCCCCTCCCCCTATGGCTTGAAGGGGACATAATCGATACCCAGGGGTTTTTGTGGTCCTTTGGAGATTTCTTTGCTTGTTTCCTTCTGGGTGGGGGAGATTAGAGGAGGCTTCTCATTAATAGGAAGGGGAGCTATAGGGAGGCTAGGATATGGGGGTAAACTGAGAGGTCTTCCTGTGGGATGTAAATTGCAAGCTTTGCATAGTCGTGTATTCTCCTTCAATGAAAAGAAAGCTTGGACATAAGGTATTTCACCCCATTTGCCTTCCCTCTTACAGAAAAGGTCAAGCTGCAGGATAGTATTGTAATTTATGCTTCCCTCAGGTGGCCATTTTTCCCCATCAGAGAGAGAATATTGGGGCCAGGCCTTAGTGCAGAAAAACAATGAGCCACGTCTTTTTCAGGGTTTGTGGGTCAAATTGGTCGCAATGGCTTAGGATGCATCTTGAGGGTGAGCCTGTTGATGCCTGAGTGTTTCCCATCTGAAAGACAAAACCGCCCATGGTTTTGGTTTGTTTGTTTCTCCCCCTGCCCAAGAACCCGCAATGGTCCCTGGACGCTGCTGAACAGAATAGTTGAGCTCACCGACGCAGCAGCAGAAACACCTCTTGTCTCCTAAAGTGCTGGGATTACAGGCATGAGCCACCGCTCCCGGCCTTCATTCCTTGTTATGGTGGAATAATATTCCATTATAAAGATATACCACACTTTGTTTAGCCATTCATCGGCTGATGGACATTTGGGTTCTTTCCACATTTTGGCTATTAAGAATAATACTGCTATGAGCATTTATGCACAAGTCTTTGTGTGGATGTTTTCATTTCTATTCAGTATATATGTAGATATGGAACTGCTAGGTCATATAGAAATTCTATGTTTTAACTTTTTGAGGAACTACCAAACTGTTTTTCAGAGCAGTTGCATGATTTTACATTCCTATCAACAACGTATTGAGGATTCCAATTTCGCCACACAACTCCTGTTATCTGTTACTAATTGTAGTCAGTCTAGTTTTTGTGAACTAGTATCTCGTGATTTTCATTTTCATTTCTTAATGACTAATGATTGTGAGTATTGTTACAGGTACTTATTGGCTATTTGCATATTTTCTCTGGAGAAACAATAAAACCATTTTAAAACTCTCTCCTGTCACTTATTAATCCAAACATTAGTAGGGGTAGGTATAAAAGTTTTAAAGACATTTTGTGTATGTAATTATAGTTTATTATTCTCATGTTGACAGCATCCGCTTCTCTATGGCCAGTCTCGAGTAGTTAATATATAGAAATTACTTATGCTAACCCACGTTAGGAGTGCTGCTTGTCCAGTTTTGCACTTCCTGGACACCCAAATATCCAAGGGTAGCGACTGCTTAGTTCAAATATTTGTAACAATTCCTACATGGGCTTCCTAAGATGTGAGATTATTAAGAAAACAAAGAATATTAGGTGGAATTAAACACTATATTTAATTTTCTGTATTGTTGAGAAGTAAAATTACATGTAACAACTAATACTGTACAGTGAGAATATTGATATTATTAATTTTAGTTATTTTTTGTTCATGCAGTCACTATTTTTCCATGTTATTGGAGGAATTTTAAAATTTGAAGTTTTGTAATTATAAAATTAATACACATTTATTGTAGAAAATTTGAAAACTATAAAAATACAAAAGAGAAAAGAAAAACAAACAGTCTGTTATTTTTCAGAGATAACTACTATTAATATATTGGTATGAGTCCTCTTCGTTGTTACATACATGTATTTTAAAATTATTTACTTTATTGTTCAAACTAGTTTATACATACACATAAAACAAAATTAAAAGGTTCAAAAGGGCATACAGTGAAATGTAAGTCTCTTTTTACATCATGTCCTAGTTTTCCTACCCAAAGCAACCTCTGCTACCCGTATTTTATATAATCTTTGAGATATAGGCACATATACACACGTGTGCGTTTTAAATTCCTCTCTTTTAAGGCATTGATGAGAATTATACATTGTGGATGGTTAAAGACAATGGTCCCTCTTCTGGTCCAATATGGTTTCCTTGTCTTTTTGGGTTGTTCCCCTTCTACTGAGCCTAGTCCGCCTAATATTTTGCAGATTTTTCAGTCCCTTTTTATGTTTCCCAAATTCTCTGTAAGTATTGAATTTTTACAAATGGTGTTCCTAGGAAACTTTACTTCTACAATATGTTCTATAACATCTCTAGTAGTTATACAAAAAAAAGTTCACGGCTCCCTTAAACTCGCTTGGAGTACTCTAGTTTTGTACCTCCATATGGAATGGAGAGCTATTTTAAATTCTGTTTCTTTTGGCAGAAAGAGTAATTTTTTGATTGAGCTTTAGCTAATAATGGATTTTCATGTTTATTTCTGATTTCAGCTAAATTATAAACTCTGTGATAGTAATGACCAGGCCTTATACCTTGTATTACTTAGAGCATGCAATGCCAGCACTGCTCTGAAGATAGCAGATATTTAATAGTGTGTGGATTGAGTGATTAAACAGAAAAAGCAGATCTTCAAACCTTGCCAAGAAAGCAAAAAATGAAGCAAAAACAAAACAAAAATTTCAGTACAGAAAACAAATACCAAATGAAATCACAAACTGTTTGTTCCCTTTGCAAGTGTCTGGATAACAAATAGGTGAGAAATTTTTAAAGTTTTATTTATAATTGACAAGTAATTGTACATATTTATGGAGTACAGTGTGATGCTTTAATACATATATACATCATACCATGATTAAATCAGGGTAATTAGCACATCCATCACTTTAAACATTTATCATTTCTTCATGGTGATAACATTCAAAATTCTTTCTAGCAATCTTTTTTTTTTTTTTTTTTGAGACGGAGTCTCGCGCTGTGTCACCCAGGCTGGAGTGCAGTGGCGCGATCTCGGCTCACTGCAAGCTCCGCCTCCCAGGTTCAGGCCATTCTCCTGCCTCAGCCTCCGAGTAGCTGGGACTACAGGCGCCCGCCACCACGCCCGGCTAGTTTTTTGTATTTTTAGTAGAGACGGGGTTTCACCATGTTAGCCAGGATGGTCTCGATCTCCTGACCTCGTGATCCGCCCGCCTCGGCCTCCCAAAGTGCTGGGATTACAGGCTTGAGCCACCGCGCCCGGCCTCTAGCAATCTTGAAACATACAATGCATCATTATTAGCTATAGTCATACTACTGTATAATAGAACACCAGAACTCATTCTTCCTGCCTATCTGCAACTTTGTACCTGTCAGTGAACATCTCTCCATTCTCCTCTCCCCTCAAGAAAATGTTTACTTGGAGAAATTATTGGAAAAAGAAATACAAACTTAAAAAAATCCATACTCTTTTTTTTTTTTAATTGTAGTGCTTAAAAAAATTCTATGCAAGTTTACGTGAAAGGAAATGAAGAAAGCAGTGATGGGGCTTGGTGAATACACAATTGCCCTTAGACTGGGATCTGTGCCAAATTATTTAGTTTCAGCTACTATATCCAACTCCCAGGCTGTCTAGAATGTGGCAAACCCCAGTTGAGCAGGACTGCAAGGCACTTTGGGTTATCAAAGAGGGAAGAATTAAGATTTAAGAAATGGTACATTTGGCCCTGCTGTTTGTTTGGTTAGTTAGATTAAAATAGGCATTATTGCCAGCTTGAAAGAAAAAACAAAACAAAACAAAAAAAACAGCATTGCTCCAGCAGATGCCCCAAGAGGGCTTCAGAAGAACTTGTCTTGGCCTTGGTTTGGAATTGCTCCTCTCCTACCCAGCTTTCTGTTATGTGGGTAGTGAAAGAGTGGCAGGGGTAGGGAACTCTCTGAAAACTATTTCCAGATATTTCAAAATTTAAACTTTTTAGACTAATCCCTGGTATGCAAACAGTTGAACAAATAACAGTATACAATTAGATTCAAAGTAATAGGTAGTGATAGGAAGCTCTCATTTCAAATAGTTTTCAACCTTTGACTGACCCTTCCATGACATTAAGCTCATTTTCCTAACAACAAATTATGACAGCATTTGGAGTACTTCAGGCCCCCATAAACCAGGTGCGATCTAAAGAAAACAGCTCAACATCTGGGCCTTATTACCTTTTCCATCATCCAGGCATCACCAGGTTTCCCCATCTGTGATCAGGCCTGATCACTCATGCAGTTTTTATGGTAGCAAATGAAAATAGTTTGGAAATTTCCATCTCGAAGGCCAGCACTTCATGGAAAACCTTAAGAAGTGTTTTATTCATTACTAGAAACTTAGTTTATTAGCATTCTTAGTATGTAGTTTTGCAGTTCTTTTATATTTCATTAAATAGATTATCTTTTAAAAAACCATTTTTCTGCTAGGAAGGGAACAGGTAAAACGGAGATAAATTTAATGCACTGAATGTATAAAATAGCATGGGTCCAAAACGATAATCTTTCATTATTACCTTGTACAGGGACTACATTCTAGAAGATAAATTAAGCAAAAATGATGAAATGAAAACATATGCCTACCAGAGATCAACACTGTCAACACCTTACTATGTTTCCTAGAAAATATATGTAAACATTAAAAATATATAAACATAAGAATGCATAATAAATATAAATATATATATATTTAATAAAAATCAAGATGTTTTTAACCCTCTCCAATAATGTTTTAACCCTTTGAGAGTTAGACTAAATTGGCATTTACAAATAGAGAAACCAAGGCATGATGCAATTTCTAGAGGACAAGAGTCAAGTATAGACTGCAAGTGACACACTTTTTTCCTTGGTTATGTCACCTGTTCAATGTACAGATCTTCTGCATAATCACTGTTGAATGGTTAGAGTTGCTGACCTTCAAAAAATGATAGAGAATATATGGGACATATTTAGGCAGAAATGTTTTCAAATTCATGTAAACCAGAAGAACTCTTCGTGAGAGGGCAAACAGGCGTTGCTGTGAGAAGAAGTTATCAAGCTTGTAAAGCCCCACACTCCACAGAGTACCCAGCACGTGTTATTTTCCCCTGAGGAGAACCTCTGGTGATATGCAGATATATTAAAGATGTTCCGTGGTTGGGCATGAACACAAATGGAGGTTGCCAGGCTGCAGGACTCATCTCTACATGCTTCCTTTCCAGGGTCCTCTAAGGCCACAGAGCAATATTAATACCAACCTAAGATGTCTTTCTGGAAAGACTTTCTAAGATGTTTCCAGCCTAAGAACTCCCTTATGGATTGACTGCTTCTGAGACCAAGCCTGTTTTGGGGTTGGTGGGAAAATGAGGCAGTGTTCCAGGCTGGTCTGTCCCGAGCAGATCAGAAGACTCACTGGTGGTAAGTGAGTCTCTTGTGGTAAGAGGTCCTCTTCAGGACCTCTGAGCCAGAGGACTCTAACGCATTCACAACTGTATGGTGAACGCATATGATAGTAACAACTGAAGCATACCCTGAGAATGACTCTGTATGGCAGACGCACCTGAATGCATGTTCTGAGCTAGGCAATCTGGGTGTGGCCAATGTGAAGATTTGTTCCTTTTCTATGAGGAACACCTGAGCCCCCAGCCCATCTTGTGGAACACAGGCCATACAGGGGTTCCAGGTCCCAAGTTTTGGGCTGAATGAAGGTTGCCAGATGGAGGTCGTTAGGAAGAGTGCTAAGTGAAAATGCTAAACCACATGCCTTTTGCAAGCAGTTGCGGTTCTCCTGCCTTGCCCGCTGCTACTGGATTCCTTCTCCTGTATGTAAGCCCCCAATAAAATGCATGTTTTGTTTGCTGGCTCCGGGTCTCTTCTTCGGCCTCTAGAACCTGGTGCCATCCCCAGTGGTATCCACAGGGGTTCAGGCACAGCAACAGCTTGTCAACTTCTAGGGTATTTTGGAAATATCCTGGGAGTCTTCCTGGGATTCACAGATGGACCAAGGATCCCACACCCAGGAGGAACTTCTAGGAGTATATGTCAAACTCAAAGACTCTTTTGGGTGTGAGCTAATTGGTTTGTATTAGGACATTTAGATTCCTATTCTTTCTCCCTCACCTGAGAAATTATTAAACATAAATACAAAGCTCACATGAAATTCTCCCTTATTAATTTGTTCATGCAATTATTTATATCTATCAGTATAAACTTGTAGATATTTATTTTAATATGTTTAATATGTCATAGAGCGATAATTTTTCAAAGGAGTATTAATGTGAATTTTATACTGCTGCTTTGAAATGTATAAAAAGAAGAGGGTGAAAAAGTCATTAGGAACTCATGTTGTCTCATAGCGCAAATGAATATTTATATAGAAAAGGAGATAATATGTGGTTACTGACATGACTAAGGGTTAAAGTGGAATTTGTTAAAATTATTATTATTTTTTTTGAGATGGAGTCTTGCTCTGTTACCCAGGCTGGAGTGTAGTGGTGTGATCCCAGCTCACTGCAACCTCCACCTCCTGGGTTCAAGCAATTCTCCTACCTCAGCCTCCTGAGTAGCTGAGATTACAGGCATGCGCTGCCACGCCCAGCTAATGTTCGTATTTTTTTTTTTTAGTAGATATGGGGTTTCACCATGTTGGCCAACCTGGTCTCGAACTCCTGACCTCAAGTGTTCCGCCTGCCTCAGCTTCATAAAGTGCTGGGATTACAGGCGTGAGCCACCACACCCGGCCTAAAATTATTTTTTAAGTAAGTGTTTAGTAATGCAGATAATTAAATTTTTGCAACAGAAAAATTGCAAAGATTATAGAGAGGGTTCCTGTCTATCCAGCATACAGTTTTTCCTGTTGTTAATATCTTATGTCTACGTACATACTTATAGTACATTTGCTACAACTAAACCAGTATTGATACGTTATTATTAATCAAAGCCCATATTTCTTTTAGAATGTCTTACCTTTTCCTAAAGTTCTTTTTCTGTTTCAGAATCCTATCTAGGATACCACATTACATTTAATCATAATGTTTCCTTAGTCTTCGCTGGTTTGTGACAGTTTTTCAGACTTGTTTTTGATGACCTTGACGGTTTTGAGGTGTACTGTTCAGATATTTGATAAAATGATCCTCAATTTGGGTTTGTCGATGTTTTCCTCATGATTAGCCTGGGGGTATGGTTTCTGGAGCGGAAGACCACAGATACAAAGTGGCATTCCCGTAACATCCTCTCAAAGGTATATGCTATCAACGTGACTTATCACTGATGATACCAAGCTTGATGACCTGGCTGAAGTAGTATTTGTCAGGCTTCTCCCCTACCAAGCTACCCTCCCTACTGCCTTCAGTTCTGTATTCTGTGGGAAGTAATTCTCATGGATTAGGGAGCTGTGCTCCATCTACCTGAAGGGGCAGTAGCTATATAAATTCTTTGGAAATTCTTCTGTGTAAGAGATTTGTCTATTCTCCCTTATTAATTTGTTTATGTAATCATGTATTTCTATCCGGATAAACTCGTGAATATTTATACTTCGGGTTACAATTCAATACTACTTTACATATTTTGTTGCTTAAATTGTTCCAGCTTTGGTCTTTTGGAACCTCCTTCAATTGGTGTGCTCTCTCTGTCTCTCTCTCTCTCTCTCTCTCGTGTGTGTGTGTGTGTGTTTGTGTGTGTCTGTGTGTGTCTGTGGAGAGAGAGAGAGAGAAAGAGAGAGAATGTTTTAGCATTCTTTACTTTCCAGGCTCATCTTTCACGTTCCCTGTCTAGTCCTGGAATCAGATATTTCTCCAGGGAACCTTGATTACCCTTATTACAGAATGGTATTAGAAACAAAGAGATGGGTGCTGATGTGCTAGTGGGATGGTGGTGTTTCTAGGCCCTGTCAACTTGGAAAGATACGAGCAGTATACTAACCCCTTGTATACATACATATCTATAATTATTTCTGTATTTATCCATCTGTATCTATATTAAGCTAAAGATGAATTCATTCTGATGCCCCATGCTCTATATTTAAAAAAAAAAGTTAGCAGCAGATGGTGTGTCATAGAATTGCATTTCAGTTTGAGAATTCACCAGTGCCACTTTTCCTGGTATGAACATTTCTGAAAGTCATTGATGAAGAGAAATGACTCATCTGGTAAAGAAAATAATCCCAATAGCAGTTTCTTGCTTGATTTGGCAGAAATGAAGGAGCATCAGTAAATGGTGCCAGTAAAGCACCTGTAATTTAAAACGAATTTTATAGCCCAGGTCTTTTTGTTTCTAAGTCTTTCTACCATTGCAAAAATAATGTCTTCTTTGTTAGCCTAGGGCTTTTGCAAGCCAGGTTAGTGGACGAAAGCCTGTCTCATTGACAGTCAGTGATATGGTAAGGGAAGAAAAACACAGTATATTTCCATTACAGAGAGGTGACTGTGAAGATCAGGTATTTAGGAATGGAGTTCTCAAGAAATGTTTCTCACAATTTGAAAAATGGAGAAACGCCTGGAGAGCTGTATGGGCCAACATCAGCTCTATCTGAGCATCTTATAAAAATATCTGAAAGCATAAACTGACAGTTAAGGAAAATGTGGGAGAACCAGTTTTGAAGTGCACTGAGAGATGGCACTAAAGATATGCCATAACTTTTCATAAACATCTGATTTGTGAAACTTCCACTTTTCAGGTAGGGAGAAATACTTGAAAGAAAAGGAAATATGAAAGGGAAGTCCAGGAGGGAACAAAGTAACTGAAGGTTTGCTAAAATAGAAAAAGACTAATCAAAATCATAATATGCGTTTAGCATGTTTTCAGACTAAAAAGGTAAGACTTTATGGACATATTAAAAATACATATTAATACATATTAATCACCATTCCTGGCTTATATTACCTACGTGTATATAGAATGTATCCACATGTTTTGATGTGGGCTGGATATTTTGTGTGAGAGTACTAGTATAGGCTATACATTTTGAATACAGGTTATTCTGGGTACAATTATATTTATCTTGGCCAAACATTTTTAAGTGTATATTGACAACATAGCACAGACAAACAAATTAATATGAAATTTAATTTTAAAATCAAAGCAAGATACATGTTATTCTATAAACATACCCTAATACCATTGACTTATGAAATGGAGGAAAATTTAGAGCTAAGTATTTTCAGAATTGACATCATTTTGTAAATGTTCAAACCCACAGCAGAATCGTGTGTGAATTGTTGAGTGTGGTTCTGCACCTAAGTTTTCCAAGGCAAAGAGGCAACAGAAAGTGCATGGTATTGTGGTAAATAGAGGCTTAAAGAGAACAATGCATCTTGTTAAAGAAAGTATGGTTGCACAAAGCACATTTTATTTCTGTTCATTAAATTGTTGACTTATTCCTTATTTTTATGATCATTTTAACTCATGAAGCACTCATAGTTGAAATAAGAGATTTCACAAATATTTCAATCATGAGTGATTGGGAACAGAAGAGCAGTGTAATAGAATTCCCTTGTATTTATCTTTTGTCAACAATGAAATAACTAAACCTTTTGTGGCTCTCACTATATGAGCTTTCCATGGGTAGTGAAGAAGGTCATCTCATCTCTCATGTGTGAATGTTTAATGATAATGACTAGCATTTATTGCAAGCTTGCTATATGCAAGGCACTATGATAAGATACCCAGTAAATTATGCTGTCATAACAATTACCCCGTTTTACAGACGAGGGGCTTGAAGTTTAAAAAGATGTATTACTTGTACAAGTTCTACATCGAGTAAATGGCAGAACCAAGTCTTAAATTCAGGTATGACATAAAGAGGACCTTTTCATCTGGAAGTTTGTTTGGATGTTATTCTAAAATTTTCCTATAACTGAAGAGGAAAAGCATGCCTCAACACTACTATAGTTTTTGTGCATAATTGGATTGGGGTCATTGTCTTGCTTGATCATGCCCACTCCTAAGACTCTATTAGGGAGCCCCCAAAATATTCTGGACTAAGACTGTAGAAAGCTCTTGAGTACTTACTGAATTACCAAATCTGGCTTATGAGACCCTGTGTTCTAAAAATAAAAAGTCAAGATTAGAGCCAAATCTCCAAGTCATAAATCAGTTCCAATAGTGTGTTGGGATGGGGGCACAGCATATGATTTCTTTGAAGTGAGTTTTTCTCTGCCGTTCAAGATCTTATTTCGAACATGCTCCAAAAGTTTGAGGATTAAAACTGCTTTGTGAACTTGGGGAGGGGACCAGAAAGCACAAATCAGAGTTCTGGAAAGACTTACCTACGTCTGTGCTTGAACCTATCCAGTTCCCATGACATGCCCTAACGATGGTTTGTCTTAGTATCTCGTGAGGCCCCATCTGGCAGACTTATTAGCTTAAATACTGGTCTCTGCAGTTTATATGTACAAAATGTCATTCACTTCCTACTCCTAGCTTTAAGTAATGGGCTTTCTTGTCAACTTTTTTTTTTTAACCTATTCCTAATAGAGGCAAGCCATTTTTGGCTTCTGGACATACTATTAAGTCAACCAAAGCTTCATCATAACTGAAGACTGGATCTCATGGTAGAAGCTAGGCAACACAACAGACTAAAGGTGTAGGTATTCCTCCAGTTTGTTTTTGTTTTTGTTTTGAGACGGAGTCTTGCTCTGTCGCCCAGCCTGGAGTGCAGTGGTGTGATCTCGGCTCACTGCAAGCTCCTCCTCCCGGGTTCACGCCATTCTCCTGCCTCAGCCTCCTGAGTAGCTGGGACTACAGGCGCCCGCCACCACGCCCGGTTAATTTTTTTCTATTTGTAATAGAGACGGGGTTTCACCGTGTTAGCCAGGATGGCCTCTATCTCCTCACCTCGTGACCCGCGCTAGCACCTAGGCCTCTCAAAGTGTTGGGATTACAGGCGTGAGCCACTGCTCCCGGTCAGTATTCCCCCAAGTTTTAAGCCATCTTAGTCAATGAGTTTATGAATTAAATCAGTGATTTTCATACAGTACTCTGAAGACTAAGGTTTTTGGAAGTGACTCAGGTACCATGGAGGGCAAGGTGAGAAAAGAATGAATTCTATAGTAGATGCTACATTGTGCTGCTCAAATCCTCCCTTCAGAACCGAAGGGTTTATTTTGATAGCTGCTGGGAGTGCCGCTTGATAATCCCCAGCTGTCAGTTCTCCCTGGGAATTGCTTTTGCAGAAGAAAGCTGTCTTCTCCCAGCATGAAGCAACTCTGAGGGACCATCCTAGCTTCAGACCACTCCATAGAGTTGTGGCCCTGTTGTGACGGTATTGCCTAACCCCCTCCGTCCAGTCTTGCGTCTTTTACTTTCCTTACAGGTGCCAATCCCAGAGCACTCCCTAGTAGATTTTCTGCATGCTAATTTCTTCCAAGTCTGCTTCCCAGGGAATTTTGACCTACCGCAAAATCAATCATAGCAGCTCTTTTATCATATAAATGATATTTAGGTATCCTATATGTGATATTTGTGTAAGATTTTATGTAAACTAAATTTAAAAATCTTTGAAAGCCACTGATCTATTAAACAAATGCTTCACCTCATACGAAAAATCATCATTAGAGTTTTGCGAAAGACGATTTTATTTAGGTTCATCTCTCCAAAGTAATACCCAGGGAGGGTGTTCTCCTTTTGTAACTGTTTCTTCTTAACCTTTGTTTGTATCTTCTGTTTACATACATACTCTTGTGCCCTTTAAGACAGAAAATATATTAAAAAATTATGACATAAGGTCCTTCAGAGGTAGCCTGCTGTGGCTACCTGGTGCTGTGGTCTCATGGAAAAACTAATCATGACTATTTTTAGAATTTTATACCTAAACAATGAAGAAAACATTAACAAAAACAATCATGACAGACCAGGGAAGGGCATTCAGTAGATGGTACATATTTTCAAATATGGATAATGTCATTACATATCCTGCTACTCCCAGAAAAATCTCTTAAAGTTTTTGTCTTAACTGTGGTATTAGTAAGTACATTGTATATAAAATTTTCTTAAACAACCTCACATTAAAAATATACTATAAACTAGCCTCTTATAATACTGGGGGAAACCAATAGCAAAAAAGGTCCATGGTTTTATGATACAAGTTACTGTTTTCGGTGGTGTTTTGGAAAACTGGCAAGGAAATTTCCAACTCAGTCGATGAAAGATTAAATGATAAACTTTAATTGCTGAAAAGAAAACTCAAATTTAATAAACATAAATGTGTTTTGGATCCCTAGCAGGCTTCTGCAGAGTTTATTAGATAAATCTAACTTACACAATAGTCAAGGCAACAGAAAGAAGAAAAATATAGCTTGGAGGCAGAGATTGGTCTTGATCTTGGTTTTCCCACTTTTCCTTTCCCGGGAAGCCATACACGTTAGGTCTTGGCATTCTGTTCCGGCAATAGGGATGAGGAAAAAAGATAACCTCTGTTCACCCTCAGGTGTGTTGTTGCTTTGGTCATTCCAAACTGGATGTGGCAGCCATTATCTGATAAGTAGAACATGTGATAGGGAGTGGGAAGAGACACTCAGAAGGTAGAGTTGTAAAAGAGTATTATTTATTAGAAAGAATAACAAAGTATAGACATGTCATTTAACACATATGTCTGGGCTACTAGGACACTGTAATAGTGAATTTCTTCTGCAGCCTAAAATACCACGCTTAAATACTTGAGAATTTTTGCTCACAAAAAAGCTTAAGAGTTTTTTTTTTTTTTTTTTTTTTAAATTAAAATGTAGGCCAGGCGTGGTGGCTCACGCCTGTCATCCCAGCACTTTGGGAGGCCGAGGCGGGCAGATCACGAGGTCAAGAGATCATCCTGGCCAACATGGTGAAACCTCATCTCTACTACAAATACAAAAATTAGCTGGGCATGTGCCTGTAATCCCAACTACTCCTGCTGAGGCAGGAGAATTGCTTGAACCCAGGAGGCGGAGGTTGCAGTGAGCCAAGATCGTGCCACAGTCCTCCAGCCTGGCAACAGAGCGAGACTTCACCTCAAAAAACAAAACAAAAAATTAAAATGTAGTAAATAAAGTTCTTTTAAAAAATACTGAACACGTGAAGTTTTGGTAGTATCAGTGACCATACGTATTGCAAAATATCCTTTTTGGAAAAATAGTGAATTAACAAAACACAACACTGAAAATACATTTTCTCCTAAAATACACGAGTGTATAGTGGAAATACTGTATATATATTTCCAAATAACAGCAATATTCTTTTATCAAAAGTGAATAACTTTACCAATTATTATGTATACATCAATCCGTGCTCTTTGTGAAAGTACAACTCTAGATCTTTTTTGTTAGTGGTCTATATGGAGACCATGAGTAGATGAAGTGGGTTTACTTATTTGATAAATATTTTGAAGGTCTATTATGTCCCAGGCATTGTGTTAGGCACTAGCAATGCAATGACAGACATGTTCTCTTTCCTTGTGAAGCCTGTTGATTAATGGAAGAAGCTGACAAATAAGCTATTGCAATATAGCATGAGAAGTGCTGACCTGGAAAGTACAGGGTTGCACATAATGAGAAACCAAGCTATAATGAAGAACCAAAACTGGACTTAAAGGATTCAGAGAAGTTTCCCTGGAGGACATGATGTCTCACTTGAAGTCTTAAGGCTGTGTAGATGTTGGCCAATCTGGTGGGGAGCAGTTAAAGAAGGTAAAGCATGTACAAAGTTCTAGAAGTAAGAAAGTATGTCTCGTTAAAGAAACTGGGGAAAAGTTCAATATAGTTGAGTCTTGGAAATGGAGAGTGGCAGTATAGACAGATGAGGTATGCGACAACCAGTACGTGAAGAGCCTTGTAAAACATATTAAGGCATAAGGACTTTATCATAATGAAAACAGAAAGCCACTGAAGATTTAGGCCAAGGGTATCAGAATCATATTAGAATAATGCTTTAGAAAGATCTGTAACTAAAAAGTGGAAAATGAAGGTAGGGAGGCTAATCAGGATTCTCAGCATGCCAGGTGAGATGATGGTAGAATGGACTAAGTTAGTGATGCTAGGAATGAAGAGAAAGATTAAATTTTTAGAAGTAAAATAGACTTGGTAATTGGTTACATGTAGGTAGCGTAGGAAATACAGAGTCAAGGATGTCACTTACAACTCCTGCTTGATCTGTTAGGGAAAGGATTGTGTCATTTGCTGAAATGAGAAACAGGAATTAAAGATTTGGGAGAAGGATCTGAGCTCTTGTTTGGACATGCTGCATCTCGGGTACTATGGGATAACCAAGTGCAAATAAATATTGGGCAAGCAATTGAACATATGAGTCTTAAATTCTGTACAGTGCTCTGATCTAGAGATACAAACTGAGGAGCTGTTAGGGTGCAAATGGTAACTCTGCAGCCATGGGAGTGGTGACATTGCCGAGTTGCTGTGTGGAGTGATGTGAGAGCAGGCTGTTGGACTGAACTCCCAACGCATACCAAAAATTAAATGTTGGGTAGAGAAACAGGAGTTGCAAATGACCTCAAATCCACCAATACTCCTGAAGCCATAGTTTGTAAATAAGTTTATATTCTTTTTGGCCAACTCTATTACCAGGCATGAAAATCTTATTTAATTTTTTCTTGTTTTTTTTTGAGATGGAGTTTCGCTCTTGTTGCCCAGGTTGGAGTGCAATGGCGCAATCTCGGCTCATCGCAAACTCTGGCTGCCGGGTTCAAGCGATTCACCTGCCTCAGCCTCCTGAGTAGGTGGGATTACAGGCAAGTGCCACCACGCCCAGCAAATTTTGTATTTTTTTTAGCAGAGACGGGGTTTCTCCATATAGGTCAGGCTGGTTTCAAACTCCCGGCCTCAGGTGATCTGCCCACTTTGACCTCCCAAAGTGCTGGATTTACAGGTGTGAGCCACCACCCCTGGTCGTCTTGATTTTTTGCTTCTTCTCCCTTTAATTGTAAAGTCATAAATTGGCAATGAGAGCATTGAAAAAGCCTGAAACTAATAAACATTTGTGAAGTACTATTAAAACATCATCTATGAACCACACAAATAGCCTTTGATTGCTCCATACCTGGCTTTGACTATTTTGAGCTTTCTATATTACAACAGATCTTTACTTACACTGTAATTTTTCCTCTATCAATCTGCAACTTTCACCTTTCCTGATTGCCTGGAGAGTCTTTAGTGGATCTGCAGCTTGGTAACAGCCTAGAAAGATTTTCTGTGGTCAAAACATGATTAAACAGAGATTTGTTGGTCAGAAGACAACCATGGACCATAATACCCACAAGGCAAAGATCCAGATGCAGTTTTGGGTGGGGGATTTACCTCATACGCTTTATTTCACAAAATGTGTTCTGTTCCTTACTTTCATATCTGTAGGAATAGACATGTGAATGTGGCCTCTAGGGTGTGCTGATGTATGTTTAACAGCTGGCTTTGAAGGGAAAATAAAAGATCTGATTTGTAGTGTTTACTAATTTTTTTGGTGTAAATACTCCCACCATGCCCAGTTTCAAACTACCAACTTGACAGCACTGAAGCCAGAAAAAATGTTCACAGTTGGCTCTTGTAAGCCGGTGCAAGCTCACTCCAGCACACTACTGGACTAAGAATGATCTGCCTGTAGCCAGGAATGGGAAAATACCTTGCCCATGACAACTTAAGGTATGAGAGAACAGAATTCTACAAAATACAGTCTTTACTTTAAGAAAAATGGATTTACTCATCTACAGTCTGTTTATCTGTAGACTTTGATCTTTTTTTTTGAATTACAGGCTGGCCATATGAGTATGCATTATATAATAACCTTAGCATTGTAACTTCTATTTCTTTATTCATAAGCAATAACAGCTTCTAAAACTGGCTTGTATTTGTGATGAGAATAATTTTCAATCTAATTCCTTTTTTTTTTTTTGAGATGGAGTCTTACTCTGTTGCCCAGGCTGGAGTGCAGCGGCTCGATCTCGGCTCACTGCAAGCTCTGCCTCCCGGGTTCATGCCATTCTCCTGCCTCAGCCTCCTGAGTAGCTGGGACTACAGGCGCCCGCCACCATGCCTGGCTAATTTTTTGTATTTTTAGTAGAGACGGGGTTTCACCATGTTAGCCAGGATGGTCTTGATCTCCCGACCTCGTGATCCACCCACCTTGGCTTCCCAAAGTGCTGGGATTACAGGTGTGAGCCACCACGCCTGGCCCAATCTAATTCTTTATACCATGAACCAAATAAATTACCAGTTTTATTTCAGGATATTAGTATAATCTGCATTCTATTTCATAAAAGAAAATATTTTATTTCAATTACATAGGCAAAGTTTGTTTTTTCTCATATCAAAGCCAAATATTTGATGGTATACTGTACTAACAACCAATAATAATATATGTAGAAAGAATAACAGCAAAATATCTTATTTCTTTATATAATTTAATATATACCCTATTAACACCAGTGTGCTGATGCATAGTATTGATAGTATACTAAATAGTTACTATTAAAAATTACTTTAAAAATGTTTTCAACATTAGGTACTGGTGGAACCAGAGCTATTATTTTGTACATAGTATTGTTTATGTGTTCCAAAGGAAAAGTAAAATTTCCAGTAGCATTAGAAAAAAATGTACTTATATTTTATGTAGATATACAAAATCTCATGACGTCTACTGAAAACCTCACAATTCTACTGTGCACTAATAAAAACACCTTTTCAAACAACTTGCACTTATACTGAGTTCATAAAGGTTACTATAAAAATATTGCAAACGCAATAAAAACACAATGATATCGTACAAAGTCTTTTGCTTTTTAAAAGTAAAATTTCAAAAGGCCTGTATTTATATAAATGCACAATACTTTTTAGTGACCCCGACTAACATTTTTGTTTAGGATTATCTGATTTTAGAAATCTAAGTTGAATGTTCTTCCTTATTTTCTGCTTCAGAATGAGAAGACACTGAGAATGCACAGAGTTTTAGAAATAAGATTCGGTAAAAGCTTTAAAAAGTGGAATAGCAAGCACTCTACATGTTTTACTTGTTGCCCTACCAAAGATAAAAATGCCTGACTGCCCCAATTTTCTGAAATTTAACTTGAATTCTAAATGATCTTAACTACCTCTTTCCTTTATAGTCTTTGAGATGAAAGTGTAAAGATTTTAGGTTCTCTAACAAAATCCAAAATACCACTAAAGCCATTCCCCATTTTCAAATATTTAAAGAAATGCAAATTTCAATATAAAACCTAAAAATGCTGAATTAAGACACCTTAATAACATGGCTAGCCAACTGCTGACATGACTTTAGCCTTAGAAAAATGTTATCGAAATTGGCTAAGTTCCAAATTTAAGCATTTACTTTTATACTGTTAATATTATACATTCTGATATAGATATCAAAGAAAAATGATCTGATTTTTTCTTGAAAACAACAGTAAAATATAATTTGTTTTTGTGAAAAAATCCATGTCAAGATAGGAAATACATTGTTTTAAAACTTAGAATAATTGTTATGAAAGAACTATAAAATTATAAATTTCTAAAAAATATATACTGAAAATGTCTCTCTAGGAAAAAATATGCAACTTGTTAGACACAAGAAAATATGGCATTAGCATAGGGTGAAGTCAACTAGGCTATGAGACTTTAAAAACTCACAAAAAGTAGCACCAAAATTGTCTGAAACTTCAAATGATATACTAAAGTAGGTCTAGGTCCCAATGTTACATTTTTAAAAAGTTATATTTAACCTGGGAACTTTCCCCAGCAACAATAAATATATTATTTTCAACCCTTAGAAAACATTCTATCTTTACTGATTCTCATCACAATCTTAAGGTAGTGTTTGCTAATTATCATTTACCTTAGTTTAGGCTGGGTAGGGACAACTGAAATCCAAATATTTCCCAAATAATATGGGATTATTTGGTGGGGAGGGTTAGTGGGGAGCAGTTTTCTAAGTGAAACTTACTTGTAGCTTATTTCATCCTTTTTCTTCTAAAATGTTTTATTGGAACTCTTTATAAGAACTAGATTGCTTGATTTGAATTCCATGTCCTGTTATTTTCCCTGTTCACTTTCTGGTGGTGTTAGCTAAGATTTGGCATGGGGATAGAGGTGTATAAAGGGGACAGAGATCATAGTAGTGAAACAAGAGTTTTGAATAAGCTAATGTATATTCAAAATATATATTCGACCCTGTTATGATCAAGAGTTTAGTTTTAAGTAACATCCATGTATAAATTTACTTACAAAACATCCAGCACACAATTTGAAACAAGGCAAACTTTTTCGGTTGTCAAAAAATGAAACATATAACTTCTTCAATTACATATATGGCTACCAAATGTCAAACAATTCCATTCAGCCATGTTTTACTGTTGCACATAAATAATAACAAGGCAAAGAACAGAAACTAGTCCAAGGGCTTGCAGGCCAAGGAACCACAGCATAACCCAAAAGAAAATGACTATTACTGGTTCCACAATTCGTTCTCCAAAATACATCCTTGTGAAGCCCATGTTGATAAGGTTTTTGTTCAGTTCACCAAAAAGTGTTCCCATTTTCTTGTAGTCATCTCCAACAGGCTCACCAGTGTGGTTCTGTGAATCTTCAACATCCTTAAAAAAAAAAAGACAAAACATGAACATAACATGAGAAATATGTAAAGGTCTTTAAGAACCTTAGTTCTTCATCTCCCAAAGTGCTGGGCATACTTGTGATAATTATTCTATAAGTACCTGTTAACTTAATACAATGGGAATGTTCTTTTTGATCCTGGAATTGCACAAAAATGGCTGCTTAAGTGAAGAACCATGTTTGTATTTCTCTTGTGAGTGACCATGATTTCAGAACACCCTTTTCTGCCACTGTCCTGTTTTATGAGGCAAGGCCTGATTGCTCTGTCCTGGTAAGATTCTTTTTTAGACGGTTTCTTTGACTCTAAGACTTTAAGAAACCGAGCCTCAGCTGACCAAAGCATGTTTGCTGTTACTATAGAGCAACCCTCAGCCACTACTGCTGTGATCTTTGTCTTAAGCTCAGCTAAGCAGACTTCAGAGCAGGCCCTTGCATAGTTTCCTGTTCATTATACAGACACCCTAAGTGGCTCTTATTAATTTCATCAGGAGAAACAAATAGTTTTAATAAAATTTGTTTTTGTTTTTTTTTTTACAATAACACCAAATGTCTACCCAGTAGTTAGTATCCCAGAAAATGTCTACATGCACCCAATTATACATACCAAAAGTATTATTTCTATTATCTTCCAGTCGTATTACAATTAAGGCCATGATAGTAAGCTACTGTCTCTTGGCTTCAAACCGACTCTTTGGAATTCTGCAAGCATTTGTGTCTCCCCGTTAGGCTCTGCCAATACAGGGACCAGCGTGATACTTCACAAGTAGAGAAGGAAGAAGGAATTTGCTGTTTCCTTCAGATGGGTTTCTTAATTCTGTTAAGTCTCACTCTAGCAACAATTCTTCACTCTGACAGCAATAGTGCCTGCTAGTAGTAGCAGCTGATTGCAATTTGGAGGTTTTCCAACACTTGTAGAACCACTCTCAATGTGCCTTCTTGAGATGCCAGCACCTATTACTGGGTGCTTCGTCCTCAGATACCCGGTTCCCAGGTCTACAGGCTCACTCCTCTGAACTCAGAGAAATCAGCACCAGGCAAGCAGTGACCTTAGCCTCCCAAAGTGTTGGAATTACAGTCATGAGCCACCACACCCGGCTTATTTTATATAATTTTAAAAATCACTTTTGGATTTTCATTTCTATCAGAAAAAGACAGAAAAACAAAATGTTGTAGAGTTATCTAGGGAGTTCACGTCCAGGCTGCAACACTTAAACTAGCTGAGTGACATGACCTTAGCCAAATTACTTCACTTTTCCTGAACTTCAGCTTTCTACTCCATAAAATGATTTATGTGATCCTTTTTTGATACTGATAGTTTTCTCTTAAGTTATAATTTGTGGATCTTTTTTTTTTTAAAAATTGATTTCTAAATTATTTTTTTCTTCACTGATATATTACGATTGGGTCAATTTTATGTTTCTTGTACTTTGATATGATCTATAACAATATACTACGTTAAAAAAAAAAAAAAAAAACCTTGTTCTTGCCTAACATTAAAGCTTTCTTTTCTTTAGGGTAGAACTTGAAGAGTCCTCGATTTAGTATGTAATTCTGCTGATCCCTCATCCCTCTCTGTTTCTCCAGTGTTTAGCATGTTGATACTGGTTCTGGCCCTTTTATTCTTCATTTTTTACTAAAGTTCTTAAAAATCTTTTTTTTTTTTTTTTCACTCTTCCCAATTTCTTGTAATCTATGCACTCACTGTACTTTGGGGTTTTTTTGTTGTTACTGAAGCTTTTTAAGACTTTTTTTTTTCAGTATTTTTGTGGTTTTAGTACGAAGAAAGTACCCTAATCTGGATATGGTAGGTACTGTCTGAAGGTTTAAATTCTTTGTAAAATAAATGAAATCTACAAAGGCTTGTGGGTTTTTCAGGGGAAGAAGGAGGTGTTGCAACACTTAAATCAAAATAGAGAGTTAGTAAATCAGGCCAGGTGAGGAGACGGCAATGCTCACATTATCTCAGATCTTGAGAACAGCTGGTGGGATTGAGACTGGAAGTTGAAGACCCAGTAAGGACAGGTCTGGGAACGCTGTGGCTGTCGCCACCTGCTTCTTCTTTTTTTTAATTACAAAAAATTTTAAGCACACACAAAACTAGAGAAAATAGTATAATAAACCTACATACCTATCAACCAGATTCAGTAATTTCTAAAACTTTGCCACCTGACTGAAATACTTCTTAATCTGGGCAATCTAACAAAGAAGAAAAACGTTTAAAAAAATCACTAGACTAATGCCTAAAAGTAACATATCTTCACAAATGAAGTTCTGTAGAAACATCAAATATATCCAGCAATGAATTGGATAGGGGGTTCAAACAACCCTAAAGGAAGACATTTAATGATGTGGAAAGGGTATCAGTTTCCAGGCAGGCAAAAGAAAAAAAAAAAAAAAAAGAATGTGGAGAAGGAAAATAAGCACTATTCTTCAATCAGTGAGATTATAGTCAATCTCATTACAGTATTTTATGTATCTAGGCTATCCTCTCAAATAACACAGTTCTAAAGGATACAAAGACTGGTGTGTTGGTAAATGTTTAACAATGGGCTTTGTTGGGGGTTGGGGGAAGCTCTATTTTACAGTGTTTGCCAATTCTGTTGTGATTTCCAGTTTCTGTAGTGTTAGTACTTCCACTGTGGCCAATTTCAAACTATTAACAGCCAGTTCACAAAGTTCCTGAACATTTAACAACTTGCTCTTTGAGGACTGGTAGGAGCCAGCACCAGCACTTCACTGTAGGAATAAGAGATACTTGAAATAAGTTGAGGTAAAGAACTGCATGGTTACAGTTGATGAGTTTGATCCCTCCCTTCTTTCTGTCAATTGGTGCGTTTCTATGTTTTAAGTTTACAAAATTGACAAGCTGAGATAATTAAGTAGAATTAACTCATTACAAATATATTGCAATTGGGTAAATTGTATTAAGAAAGGACTATATTATGACTTGAGTTATGAGATACAATGAAATGCATGTGGTGTCACAAAACTACCACAAGTAACAGCATATTGTTTTTTCTGGATTGTCTCATGAGCTATCAAAGGGTCATCCAATTATTTTTAGAAGTTCTTATTTACAATAAAATTTAAACCATCTGGCTGATTTGTGAGGAAGAGGGCTCTCTTGATGCTCCCTAGGTTAGTGAATGGCACCACCATCCATATACCAGATCCAAAGGTCAGAACTCTAAGGCATTCTTGACCCCCTCCCTCTTTCTCTTCCTCATGACCCACATCGAGGTCATCACCATATCCTCTTTGTTTTACCTTCTAAACATTTCTTTAAAGTGTATACACTATTCCATCTACTGCTATAATCCTAAGAATCTACTAAGATCTCTTGACTATTCCAATAGTTTCCTAACACTGCTACTGCACAAGTCCATTAGCTCCCCTATAATCTATATACCACAATGTAGCCACAGTGGTTCTTTCCAAGTGCAAATTCAATCATGCCACCTCCATCCTGCTTTTAAGATCAAGGCCAAAATCTTTAACATGATCTATGAAGCCCTGCTTAGTCTGGCTTCTATCTGAGTCTCTGGTCTCATTCTGTCATCAGCCTTCCTCTGTTTTTGTTTTCAGCCACATAGGTCTTTCAGCTCTTGCTCACCACAGGGATTTGCACATACTATTTTCTCTGCTTAAAAAATTATTTCCTCTCTCCTTTGCTTAGTTAAGGCATCCTCTTCTTTTGGTCTTAGCTTAAGCTTCAACTCAGTCTCACGGCATCAGATAATGCTCTTTCAATGCATTCTAACTCAATGCCAATGTGTGTTATTATTTGATTAATGTCTACTTGTACTATAAGCTTCATGAAGTAGGAGCAGTATTTATTTTTGCTGGCCACTGATAGCCTCTGATATGAATATGTAGCAAAGGCTATGTCCTGGGAATAGCAGCATACAGAAACATCTCAATAAATATTTGTCGAATAAACAGGAAGAATTTATCATGTGTCTTTCTGGCAGGCATTAGAGAAGTATTTGATAGATTCTCTACTTTGCTCCTTTTTTTTTTGCCAAACAAAAGATGGGCACTATTTTCCAAAATATTATTTGCTACAGTAATCTGAAAACCATGTATATATTTTTATGGGATTAGCAGTATTTCTGTTGTGGATATTACTCAGCATCCAGTCTTCTTTCCTCTTCCCTATTAGAACCTTAAATCCAGCCTTCATTCTTCAGGTGAAGTGAATTCTACCTACTCAGTTCCAGAGATGATTCTAAGAATAATTTTCTCTTTACTAGAGCTAGTTTTGGAAAGTATGTGATTCACTTTGGAACAATGTCTTTTGAAAAAATTATTCCTAGCTCTTCTGGGTCAACTTTGGAAAGTTATCCTTTATTTTCTTTTATTTCTCCACATATACTCCTCAAGTAAAGAGAACTTGTGTTTAATATTAGTTTTCTATTGCTTCCATAAGAATTATAAATGTAATGGTTTAAACCAACATAAACGTATTATTTTATAGTTCTATTAGAAGTCATTTTTGCAGGACTGAATTTCTTTCTAGAGGCTCAAAAGAATCTATTTCCGTACTTTTCCAGTTGCTAGAGCTGCCCATATTCCTTGGCTCCTGGATCTCTTCTTTCATCTTCAAAACTAGCAGTACTGCACCTCTTTGACCATTCTTCAGTAGTTAACATTTTCCTCTGACCATAGTGAGAAAAAGTTCTTTTTTAAAAATTTATTTTACAAATGTATCAGTCTGCAATGAATTGAAAAACAAAAACCTAGCTTTTCGCCACATTTTGAGAAAACACTGGTATAACGAACACCTGTATTTTTTACTGCCTATATTTAATTGTTGTTAACAAACAGAGAATTACAGAATTCTTCATAGAGAAATACTGTATAAACAGGACATAAAATTAGGGGCCTCAAAAGTTTGAATTTTAAATTATTTCTTTAGCTCTTTTTAAAATCATTTCAACTTTTATTTTAGATACAGGGGGTACATGTGCAGGTTTGTTACAAGGGTATACTGCATGATGCTGAGGTTTGGGGTATATATTCCATCACTCAGGTAGTGAGCATAGTACCCAACAGGTAGTTTTTCAACCCACACTCCACTTTCTTCCTCCTCCCTCTGGTAGTCCCCAGTGTCTACTACTGTTGCCATCCTTATGTCCATGAGTACCCAATGTTTAGCTCCTACTTATAAGTGAGAATACGTGGTATTTGGTTTTCTGTTTCTACATTAATTTGGTTAGGACAGTGGTCTCCAGCTATATCCATGTTGACTGCTGCAAAGGATATGATTTTGTTCTTCAGGCTGTGCAGTATTACATAGTGTGTGTGTGTGTGTGTGTGTGTGTGTGTGTGTGTGTGTGTGTGTGCGTATATCACATTTTCTTTATGCAATCCACCATTGATGGGCACCTAGGTTGATTCTGTCTTTGCTATTGAGAGTAGTACTATGATGAACATATGAGAGCATGTGTCTTTTTGTAAAACAATTTATTTTCTTTGGGTATATATGTAGTAATAGGATTGCTGGGTCAAATGGTAGCTCTGTTTGAAGTTCTTTGAAAAATCTCCAAACTGCTTTCCACAGTGGCTGAACTAATTCATATTCCCATCAATAATGTATAAGCATTCCCTTTTCTCCACAGCCTCGCCAGCATCTGTTGTTTTTTGACTTTTTAATAACAGCCATTATTATGCCTAGCATAGTATTTTCTTATAAAATTACTTCTTTATATATCTATGTTCTATCACTAGCTTTGAACCTGCTAAGGGTATTAAGGGCAATAAACATGTCTTACAAATTTTACATTAGTACTTTGTATATTGCACTGTGCCTGGTCCATCATAGTAATAAGTATTCGTTGAAGGAAAAATGGAAATATTCTACAATAACATACTATGCAAAAAGCCCACAAAAATTTAAAACAAAGAAAACTTAAATGTAATATCAATATTCATTGTATTCTCCCATGAGCATAGTTGTGAATTTTTTCAAATATTTATAAATTCTGGACTAAATTACAGAAAATGACAGCTGCTAGCTAAAACTTACATGCTGAGTATAATTCCTAACCCACTGTGTTTTAAGGGCAGACACTAATATGAACAGATGAGTTCTTAGGGGTCTGATTCTCTGTCAAGATGTTTGTAATTTTCAGAGTAATAGTAGTGGTAGTGTTATTAATGGTAGAATAGGAAAGCTAACCCAAGTGCCTCCTATGTAACATGCACTGTGTTTTACGTGCATTATCTTGTTCGATCTTTGCAACAATCTGTAAAGGAGGCACTATTATTTCCCCCCATTTATAGATAAGGAAACTGTAAAGTTTAAGAGGAATTAAATGTCTGGACATTGACCTATACTTAGTAATTGAAGGATCTATGACGTGAACCTAGATATTCTTACTCCAGGGGACCCACCATTAATCCCTACACTGTACACCCTCCAGTTATTATTACATTAGTAACTAGCATCTAGTTAATGCCACTTAGTTTTCAGAGAAATTTTTATGTACTCCACCTCTGAAAAAATAAGCTATATAAATACACTTTCACTTTACACAGAATGAATACATTTTACACAGCAAAATGAATATTACTTTTTTCCTTTACATCTTTTCTCACAGTTTACAGAATACCTAAAAGTATTCAAGCAGAAAAGTTGTTCAAATTCTTATTTTCGTCTTGTACAAAAATTTAAACTATTTAAAGCTATTTGCAGCAGGTTAGTACATTTTCACAGCTCTTAAAAGTAGTAATGAATTCAGATTCAAATGTGAAAAAAAAAAGACTCGGCAAGAATGAAGAGATACGTGGTTGGCAGAATTGCAATAAGATAACAAACAAAAAACCTCCCCTACAAACAATAAGCAAACCCATAAGACTTCACTAAACCAGTACATGAGTGCAGAAATACAGATGGAGCTTTTTTCCTGTTCTAACGTTAATCACCTTTGTCTTTGCCAAAATTTATCCTTTGTATGTGAGGTCCCAATGGAAAAACATTTGTCAAATGTAGTTTCCTTTGTGGTTTCACAGAGAGTACTGACTGTGACATGCACATGAAGAGTGTTCTCACCAAAACAGTGATATTCTTTTTTTTGTCCATGATTAAAGACATACGTAAAAATAGAGGGGTGTTCTAATTGATTCAAAATCCTTCTTAAAAGATACCCAAAATTAATAATGAGAAATTAAAGGTAAACCCTTAAGTAATCACTGGATTTTTGAGAAGCATCTTCAAAGATAATTAAATCACAGTCTCTTACTTTAGAAATTAGGAATGAAGAGGGTAAGTACCATAGCCCATTAACAAAAAACCAAGGCTTTGGTAGCAAACAGGACAGATTCAAATCCTGCTCTGTCATGTATCAGCTGTGTGACACTGGGCAAATTCCTTTACCACTGACTCTCAGTTTCTTCACCCATAGAATGTGTATAATAATACCTACTTTATAGAGTTGTTGTGATAAGAAAACAGATAAAAGCTTTTTGAATAAGCACTCAATATATGGTAATTATTATTACTATATTTTTGGCAGAATTTGTATCTTGTGATTTTTACGGCTATTCTCTATTGTACCATGCTGCCTGAGATAATTAATGCCTTAGTGATCATCTTTCTCATGATAATTAAGTTCAGTTGTATTTTTTTCAAGTGTTATGACAATTTAATTATATAGAAATTGAAGTGGGATGTTTTCTATGGAACATCCCTACCCACAGAACAATCTGTGCACATTAATATCGGTGGAACCTGTTTACTCACTTTGGAAATGGCACCAGTTACATTCTATAAACAGGCTTTTGCTGAGTGAGTTGACAATTTAAGATTCACCAACTGTCTTCCTGTGTCCAGTATTGCACGTTGTTGCGTTAATGTATATCATTACATACGCAGTACTGAAAGTCTGCTGTTTTTGCCTGCCTAGTATATATACCATATATTCTACTTGATTTAACTTTGGGGAAGCCATACTTTACCTGCTCTTAGTCCATGTGTTGGTTGAAGATGTCTCCATTCTCCAGCTCCAAGCCTGACCAATAAGAACATTTCATTTTCTTTCCTTTTTTTTGAGACAGAGTCTCGCTTTGTTGCCCATGTTGGAATGCCACAGTGTGATCTCGGCTCACTGCAACCTCTGCCTCCCGGGTTCAAGCGATTCTCCTGCCTCAGCCTCCTGAGTAGCTGGGATAACAGGCGCCCGCCACCACACCCAGCTAATTTTTGTATTTTTAGTAGAGACAGGGATTCACCATGTTGGCCAGGCTGGTCTCGGAACTCTTGACCTCAGGTTATCCACCCACCTCAGCCTACCAAAGTGCTGGGAGTACAGGCATGAGCTACCACGCCTGGCTGAACATTTCATTTTCTTGGGCATGTACTTACTTAATGAATAAGTATGTAATGCAAGACAGGTCAATGAAAGCTGTAGTCAAGACTTTACTGCAACTATTGAAAAAGAGACAGGTTTTTTTTTTTTTTTTTTTTTGAAAAAAACAAATTATAGTTAGATAGCTGGTGAGATGTAGGCCATATTACTAGGAGGGGAAAAAGCTTGCTAAGAACAAAGCCAACATAAAGTAAAGCCAAGAAATGGATAGAGACCGTTTCATTGACACAATTTCAGTACTCGGATATAGCTAGCATATCTACTTTCGGTCTTTTTCATAACATGAGCCAATAAATTCCTATTTTCCAAAATCTAGTACAAGTTGGATTTTTGTCACTTGAAACCAAGAGTTCTGACTATAGATGATGATAATAATAATAGCTACCACTGATCAGAATTTACCCATATGCTAGATATTGTGGTAAACACTTTACACATTCAGCCAGGGACTAGTAGCTTGGAGATTCCCACTCTGGCAACTGACAGAGAAATGCCTTGGGCATATACACAGTTTTTCAGACTGCCAGGGATGACTGTGATGTCATTTTAAAGCCTGGCTTCCAAGGAGTAAGGGGTCAGAATAGTTTATTGTTCAATTGGTGTTTGGTCAGATGTTGAATTTAAGCCCCTTGTGCCATTGAGGCTATTGTCCTGTGTTGATGGGTCTATGTACAGCACGGAGAATGCTTTCAAGTCTACCCCATATCCTACTATAATTGCTCCTGAGTGGGTGTAGCCTAGCACATGAGCCCTGCTTTCTCGATTCTCACAGTTGACTTTGATCCCAGGAAGGCCCTTCTTGGCTCTTTCCCTGGTTCTCTCTTTAAAACTTCTGGCTGCTGTGTTGTTTTGATGGTGCCACTAGTAATATGTTTTGATATATTATGGCGCTATCAGCCTCCTTTTAATTGCTCTTCACCAAGCTCTGTATTGCTTTCAACAACAAATTTAGTCATGAAGTTCTCCATTCCCTTTCCCAATTAAACAAAGTCCTCTCAGGGAAATCTATGGAGCTCTTCACTCATAAGATCTGCCTTTCCTCCTGGGCAGGGCTCCTGCACCATTGCACTAGTTTTCCCTGGGGTGACACCCTGCTGTAAAATTACACACTTGAGGTTGGGGAGCAGCCCCTGGTTTTCCTGGGTTACCTCTCCTGGGAGGGAACCTCTGTCCTACAGTGAGTGCAGGGAGGGGAAGGCTGGGCCTCTGTGTTCTCGACTTGCTGTGCCTCACTTAGAGACTGGTTGGGGGAAGACAGACTTGGTCGTCTCAGCTATGCCTACCTGGAATTGAGATTCCACAACACAAAGCTAGGAGGAGGAGGGGCAGAGAGCTGAGAAA
Source organism: Theropithecus gelada (assembly GCF_003255815.1). Classification (NCBI taxonomy): domain Eukaryota; kingdom Metazoa; phylum Chordata; class Mammalia; order Primates; family Cercopithecidae; genus Theropithecus; species Theropithecus gelada. The sequence continues at coordinate 109,669,609 of NC_037672.1, read as the reverse complement.
CACCAGAGGCCTACTCCTCCAGGGTGAAACTGTAGTCTGAGATTTAGTATATTTTCTTGAATGAATAATTCTCTATTTGCTGAATACCTCGAGGATGGTTCTTGGAGACTTTAAAAGATTGCTTTATTTTGTTTTGCTTAATAATTTTCAACAGTTAAATTGCTGCTTTGCTGAGGAGATAGTCTGCTGAATTCCTTACCTCATTGTTCTGGAAGCCCTACCTTGGTTATTTCTGGACATTACTTTTGATGGTGAACTGTGGGACAACTTCTGTGAGGCTGAATCAGAGGATGCTATATGGTAGGTAGCTAGTTCTCTGGAATGAGTCCTGGGACCGTAAGCACCTTCAAGAGTGTTTATTATTTTTCACATGTCCTGTGATCAAACTCTCAGTATAAAAGTTTGACTTATGAGGATCCATTTAATCAGGCAGTTCTTACTAACATTAAAAAAAGGCTTTAAATGTACACTTGAAGATTAAATGAATTAAAAAATGGCTCCCTTTTTCTCCTTCTTCACTATATTTTCACAAATATCATCAAGTAGGCAATTTTCCATCATTATGCAGTAGTCTACCAAGTACTTTAGCTGGTAATTAACTCATTTTTTCATTAAGCCTAAAGAAAGTTAACCAGAAACCCAAATCTCAGAATAGTCCTGTTTTTTTCTTAGTTGCTTTCAATACATTAAATGTCACTCTCAAACCTATTTTTTAGAAAAACTTTTAGCACAATTAAAATACTTTCTATCATTATTTATAACTCTCTGGAGAAGTTCTTTAAAAATGTAGAACTATAAAAAGTAAATCAAGAATGCTCTGCGAACATTAAAATGGCCTCCTCTTCTATGGCCCACATTAAATCTCTGGCAGGGCAGGGCATAGTGGCTCACACCTATAATCTCAGCACTTTGGGAGGCTGAGGTGGGCAGATCATTTGAGTTCAGGAGTTCAAGACCAGCCTGGGCAACACAGTGAGACCCTAACTGTACAAAAAAATACAGAAATTAGCGGGGTATGGTGGTGGGCGCCTGTAGTCCCAGCTACTCAGGAGGCTGAGGTAGGAAAATAGCTTGAGCCCAGGAGGCCGAGGCTGCAGTGCACCACTGCACTCTAGCCTGGGTGACAAAGCCAGACCTTGCCTCAAAACAAACAAAATATCTGGCAGCCCAGAAAGAAAAAAAAACAGCAAATATAAACATATTAATGTACAAATGAACAAATAAAACTATGCTGTCATTTATATTCAGCATAACATTTATGATTATTTTGCTTTAAAAACTCTTTACTCTCTAGAACCAATTCAACAAACATTTTTTCTGGTACCTATAAAGCATTAAATAAGACTACATCCTTAACTTTGAGAAGCTAATAATCTAGTGTGGAGGTTAACATTTATAAACAAATACATATATTTTAAGGCAAAATGTGATCAACATTTAAGAGCTGCAAAATGCTTGGCATTTAGTTCAAGAAAGGTCAATTTGGTCAAAAACTAAATCAAAAGAATTGGCAAAAACCCCACTAATGCACTGCTTTCAAATATGTAAATGATGCTTTAAAAAATGATATGGTGTGTTTAACTGCTTTTGTATTATTATGTAAAAGGATAGCTGGTTATAGCTGTCCTATACCACGAACTGATTCTGTGGTTTACAAAACATCTTCACTTCAGAATTTAGTCACCTGCAAAGACTCATTTCTTGCTTTTTATTCCTCTTTATCTCAAAGGCTGTCCCTATGTAGATATGCTCTGAAATATGTAAGCCTTGAAAACAACAATGCTTAAATGAAATTTTTAACTTATTTCATGACACATTTATTAATTTAAAAAATGAACATTAATTGAATAGTATGTGCTGGGCAATGTTTTCAGTACTATGATCTTCAAAACATAAAGGAAATTGAGGAAGAAAGATTACATAATTTAGTCAAGATCCATTAGTAATTGGTGGAATCTAGACACATTCAGGCAATCTGGCTCTGAAGCCTATGTTCTAAAGCCTACACTATACGCTTCGTTATAAATATAAAAACAGTCTTGTGATGATTCACATTCTAATTGTTTCAATGTATCAGTTTTTAAAAGCAGTTCAGTTATACTTGTCTTGATTCACTTATATTCAGCAAAAATAATCCTTTTTTTTTTTTTTTTTTTTTTTTTTGAGATGGAGTCCTGCTCTGTCACCCAGGCTGGAGTGCAGTGGCACGATCTCGGCTCACTGCAACCTCCACCTCCAGGGTTCATGCCATTCTCCTGCCTCAGCCTCCTGAGTAGCTGGGACTACAGGTGGCCCGCCACCACGCCCAGCTAATTTTTTATATTTTTAGTAGAGAAGGGGTGTCACCGTGTTAGCCAGGATGGTCTAGATCTTCTGACCTCGTGATTCACCTGCCTTGGCCTCCCAAAGTGCTGGGATCACAGGCGTGACCCATCGCGCCCAGCCATAAACTCAAGATTTTACAATCTTCATAACAAAACAAAAGATGACACTTAGAACTGAATCACTTGGGCCTTTCTCTCCTTATCTCCTCCCAGTTCAAAATGCTTGCATCTTTTAATAGCCAGCATTATCTTAGATCTGCAGTTGGCTCATCACACTCAAGCCTTAGCACAATCTTCTTTGTAGTTTTTATTTTTCTGGAAAATTGGCTTAGCTTGCTCCCCATAGCCACTCTGTTTCCTGTCATAACACCGCTTTCCCTGGGCATACAGAGAATCATCGCCCTTCTTGTACTGTGTCATTTTGTGGGGTCGGTGCTTGCCACACTTCATACAGAAAGTCCAGTGGGTTTTAGGAATGTTTACCATGTTTGTGGGGGTGCTATTGGCACAGAAAGAAAGTAAAAATAATAATTTTAAAATGGTTTTGTGGTTTTTGCATTTTTTTCCTGTACAATAACAGCTTCTTGTTTTATACACACATCTGGCTCACTATAGTATAGCACCTGGTCTCAATTGTCATACTTACTATTTGACCAGGATTTTAAAAATTTCATCTTTTCTTAAAAATAAAAAACAAAACTAATCTCTAACCTTTAATCCCATTCCTACCCCCAGAAGAAAAGAAAAACTACAGAAGTTGGCACAAAGACTAAGCATAGTGAGCACTTCAAAGGTGGGTTTTTTTTTTTTTTTCCCCCTATTTCTAACTGTATCCAGTTGAGAGAGAAAATGTATCATATTTGGCCAAAAAATAACTGCTTGCTTTCCCCTGAAATTTTCTTGCCTTAATACTATAGTTGTCCCCCTTACCCAGTTTCTCTTTTCCCAGTTTCAGTTAGCTGTAGTCAGCTGTGGTCTGAAAATATTAAATGGAAAATTTCAGAAATAAATAATTTGTAAGTTTTAAATTGTGGGCCATTTTGAGTACAGCGATGAAATCTCACACCATCTTGCTCTATCCTGCTTGGGACATGACTCAAGCTTTTGTCCAGCGTATCCATGCTGTTGACACGATCCACCCATTAGTCGCTTAGTAGTCACCTCTATTAGATTGACAGATCACAAGAAGGGTGAGTATGATACAATAAGATTATTTTGAGAGAAAGAGAGACCACATTCATACAACTTTTATTACAGTGTATTATTATAATTGTTCTAATTTATTCTTATTGTTAATCTCTTACTGTGTCTTTACTTATAAATGAAATGTAATCATAGGTATGTACACATAGGAAAAACAGTATATATAGGGTTCAGTACTATTATCAATTTCAGGATCCACTGGGGGTCTTAGAATGTATCCCCTGCGGATAAGGGGGGACTACTGTATGTGCTTAATGTCTAAGAAGATGAACTTCTAACATGAGCAGAATGTGCTCCAATGATCATGGAAAGGCTGCCTTTCTAGAAAACATAATTTTAAACTAAATTTAGTTATAGAGAGACCGAAAGAAGGAAGAAGAATGACAGAAAGAAATTAGTTTGGAGTGAGTCTCAGAGGGATTTTAGACTAAAAAATATTTTCCCAACAAACAACTGGAATTTTGTTCCACTTAATCCACTCCACCATCCCACTCAACCTCTCCAAAGAAAGGCTTTTTGAAAAATGCCTTGTTACCTTCTTATAAAAGGTCAGGAGTCTCACATTTGTGAAACACAAGTAAGACACAGTATCATACAGGAAGAGAAGATAAACAAATACATGACAATACATACCAAGAAAAAAGCAGAATTTTAAAAGCCTCTGGATTAGTTATATATTTAGTCCTTTTGGCTTCTATTTTCTCCTTGCAGTTGAGAATACATAGTGTCTACCATTTCAACTATGAATTCATAGCTATGTTTTCTCCCTATGCCCTGACTTCCTACCGTCTCCAATTTCCCTGTTTCTTTTAGGCTGCTAAGTGTTATTGGTAAAAATTGTGTTGAGATGCTTCACTATAAAATTATGTTGTCTCAATGTTCCTGGTACTCCTTCCATACTCCAAATCCTTTCAGTCACCTCTTGATAATTGTCCATCCAATTCCTGAAGATTGTTTTGGATCTTTCTCACTCTTTTGTTGTCTCTTTCTTAGAGGTGTTGCCATTTCTTTTTAAGATTAGCATTTACTCATAATCCCAACTCCTCTTATTCATGCATCTAAGTACAAAAATAGATTTTATACTGTAACATATACCTTTTCATTCCTTAAGCAAAATATAGATCCTCATTGGAACTGGATTAGTTTGTGTGTTTGATGAGTCACTTCCTTTTAGGACAAAACGAAGAAAAGCAATAATATTCAAAATCAGAGGCACCAGAAAGAATCTGAGGCACTAACTAGATGAGGACTAATTCTTAAAAACATTGAATGTATCACTGATGCTGCTCTTCTAGTAGTTTGGCCAGCATCTGTTGAAAGAATTATCAACATTTATGATTTTTGTAAATACTTCTTTTAAATTAAATTTTAGGATAGGAGTTTTAAGTTTGTACCTAGTCCAAGGTAAAGCTATATGGAAGACTGAAGACTATTTTGCTTATGCTGTTGTATCTTTTCCATATTATATTTAAAGAGTTGATCATGTAGGCATGACTAATAGAAGTATCAAAGGCTGGGTGCCAGGGCTCACGCCTGTAATCCCAGCACTCTGGGAGGCCGAGGCAGGCGGATTACTTGAGGTCAGGAGTTCAAGACCAGACTGACCAATATGCTGAAACTCGTCTCTACTAAAAATACAAAATTAAGCCAGGTGTGGGGGCGCACGCCTGTAATCCCAGCTACTTGGAAGGCTGAGGTGGACGAATCACTTGAATCTGGGAGGTGGAAGTTGCAATGAGCTGAGATTGCACCATTGCACTCCAGCCTGGGCAACAGGAGCCAAACACTGTCTCAAATTAAAAAAATAAATTCAAATATAGGAACCATCCATGTTAGAACTAAGTTTCTTTTAAAATTAACTTATCAATAATTTCTTAGTAAGATCTATGATGGAATTTTGTCTCATAGCAAAGTTAACAGTACTTACAAATCTGACAATTTTTCAAAAAGCTATGAAAATGCCATTCATATATATTAATTGTTTGGGAGTTTATTGTTTCCTGTACAATAACAGCTTGTTTTATACATTTCAATGGTTTTTGTCAAACCCATTGACTTGGCTGATTTTTTTCTTTGCAGTTCTGAAATAACCACTGCTGGACAATTCTTATTAAATGAAGTATCTATTAAGCTATCAATCATTTGAACTAAGTAGGGAAAAAAGTTTAATTGCTTTTCATTATTTATAGGACTAAAGAGTCTGTAGGAATCTAGTCTTGTAGATAGATAAATGTGTGTGAATCTGTGACATTTCTTGTGAAAAAACTCTTTGAAAAACAGTGTATCTACATAAAGTCACCTTATTTCATAACAAAGTATATTAGTTGTTTTAATTTTAGGTGAATGGTGATATAGTGAAAATTATTAGAAGTTTTCTGCTTACTGTAATACGGTTTGTGCTTACATACCAAAGTTATGATCCTCTCCTCTCAGCAAGTTTTGCACCTGCATTTTATGCAAGATGTGCTGTGCCCTACTTGTGGCAAGCCTGAACAGACCTGACTGATTTGCCAGACTGATTGCTGCTTACTTTCAGGAAGCCACACACTGGTTCTTGATGTCTGTCATGTCCTCCTTGAGAATCTTTGATTACTAAGCTTCAACTCAGCTAATTCACAATCCTTGATTCACAGAATAGGCTAGCTTGCAAAATAAACTCTTTAGTCAATTTAGTTCAATTCAACAAATAATTATTGAATGCTTACCAAGAGTAAGGTTAAGTGCTGTAGGGTATACAAAATAATAACCCATATTCCCTGCTATTAAGCGACTTAGTATATAAAGATATGTACCCAAATTACCATATAAAACACTGCTGCACTATCCCTTCCTAATTAAAATGACCCATATTTTCATAAAAGATTCACAGTTTTCTTCTTATCTTTCAGAACATCACTTCTCAGCTCAGGCAACTCTTCAGATTTCTAGACTAGAATGCTCAACTACATATTCAACATTTCTATATGAATGTCTTATAGGAACCTCAAATTCAACATGCCCAGTACCAAATTCATAATCATCTGCTCTAAAATTGGTCTTCCTCCAGTATCCTCCGCCTCAATAAATGGCACAACCTGCAGTGCAAGCCAGAAGCCTACTAGTCATTCTAGGTGTCTTCATCTCCCTTTTTCTCTTTGGTCTACTTCCGTTGGCCCATTCCCTTCTGAGTTTATAGTTAGAACTCCTCAGGGGCTTATCTAGAAGGCATCTTATCTTTTTACTCTATGTTCTCTTCTGATGGAAAGTTCATCTTCTCTAATGATTTTTATTAATACGTATATAGTTTATATGCTGAAGACCCAATTTTTAAATCATACCTTGGCCAAGAGAAAATTATTAGTATTTTTAATATCTTCAGAAAAAAATCCTTGTAATTTTGATCTTTTTCCATCTTCCTTTGCTTATAGCCATTTGTTCAATGAACTATTAAACACATACATTCCAAGCATTAGCTCCACACAAAATCACAGTCAGGTGGGTGCTATTAGAGTCTAGAGGTCTAACTGACTCCAGAGGACTTCCCCCAAATCAGCCAGCCAGGATTTGAAAGCAGGAGTAGTCTGACAACAAATTCTGAGTTCATTCCAATAAACTGAGTACAGTTTATTGGAAAATTTCTTTTTCAGAAAACATGCTTTGCCGTAAATAACTTACATTCTCCATCTCAACCTCACCCCTTCACATCAAATAATCAAATTTCTAAATCTCTTATTGTAAGGAGTTGAACCAGGTATTAAAAGGAAAGCAGAATAAACAAATTCATTGTAAGGTGTGAGTATATAATCTTCATTAAGAAATGTACTTTTAAAAAACATTTTTAAAAAATTTCCCAGGACTTTGGGAGGCTGAGGCGGGCAGATCACAAGGTCAGGAGATCAAGACCATCCTGGCTAACACAGTGAAACCCCGTCTCTAATTAAAAAAAAAAGAAAAAAAAAATTAGCCAGGCGTGGTGGCAGGGCTATAGTCCCAGCTACTTGAGAGAGGCTGAGGCAGAAGAACGGCGTGAACCCGGGAGGCGGAGCTTGCACTGAGCCGAGATCGCACCTCTGCACTCCAGCCTGGGCGACAGAGCAAGACTCTTGTCTCCAAAAAAAAAAAAAAAAAATTTCTGAGCACATAGTAGGTGTATATATTCGTGGGGCACACGAGATATTTTGATATAGGTATACAATGTGAAATTAGCACATCATGGAAAATGGGGTATCCATCCCCTCAAGCATTTAATTTTGTGTTACAAACAATCCAATTACACTCTTTTAGTTATTTTAAAATGTACAATTATTTTGACAACAATCACTCTGTTGTACTATCAAATACTAGGTCTCATTCATTCATTCCATTCTTTTTGAACCATTAACCATCCTCACTTCCCCCTCATGCCCCACTACCCTTCCCAGCCTCTGGTAGCCATCCTTCTACTCTCTACCTTCATGAGTTCAATTATTTTGATTTTTAGATCCCAAAAATAAGTGAGAATGTGCGACGTTTGTCTTCCTGTGCCTGGCTTATTTCACTTAACATAATGACCTCCAGTTCCATCCATGCTGTTGCAAAAGACGACGTCACTCTTTTTAATGGCTGACTAGTACTCCCTTGGGTATAAGTACCACATTTTCTTTATCCATTCATCTGTTAATGGACAATTAGGTTGCTTCCAAATCTTAGCTATTGTGAACACTGCTATAACAAATATGAGAGTGCAGATATCTCTTTGAGATACTAATTTCCTTTCTTTTGGGGATATACCCAGCAGTGGGATTGATAGACTGTATGGAAGTTCGATTTTTAGTTTTTTGAGGAATCTCCAAACTGTTCTCCATAGTGGTCATACTAATGTACATTCCCACCAACAGTGTATGAGGCTTCCCTTTTCTCCACATCCTCACTAGTTTTTTTTTTTTTTATTGCCTGTCTTTTGGATAAAAAACATTTCAACTGGTGTGAGATGATATGTCATTGTAGTTTTGATTTGCATTTCTCTGATGCTCAGTGATGTTGAGCATCTTTTCATATGCCTGTTTGCCATTTGTATGTCTTATTTTTGTTTTTGCTTTTGAGACAGGGTCTCATTCTGTCATCCAGGCTGGAGTGCGGTGGTGTGATCACAGCTTACTGAAGCCTTGAAGGAACTCCTAGGCTCAGGTGATTCTCCCACCTCAGCCTCCCAAATAGCTGAGCCCATGCCTGGCTAGTTTTCTTGTATTTTTTGTAGAGATCGGGTTTCACCATATTGCCCAGGCTGGTCTCAAACTCGTGAGTTCAAGTGATCGGCCTGCCTTGGCCTCCCAAAGTGTTGGGATTACAGGCATGAACCACGGCACCTGGCCTGTATGTCTTTTTTTGAGGAATGTCTATTTAAATCTTTTGCCCACGTTAAAATTGAATTATTAGACTTTTTTCCTATAGAATCGTTTGAGTTCCTTATATATTCTGGTTATTAATCCCTTGTCAGATAGGTAGTTTACAAATATTTTCTCCCATTCTGTGGGTTGTATCTTCACTTGGTTGATTGTTTCTTTAGCTGTGCAGAAGCTTTTTTTTTTTCAGTTTAATTTTTATTATTATACTTTTAAGTTCTAGGGTACATGTGCACAATGTGCAGGTTTGTTACGTATCTATACATGTGCCATGTTGGTGTGCTGCACCCATTAACTTGTCATTTACATTAGGTATATCTCCTAATGCTATCCCTCCTCCCTCCCCCTATCCCACAATAGGTCCCGGTGTGTGATGTTCCCCACCCTATGTCTAAGTGTTCTCATTGTTCAATTCCCACCTATGAGTGAGAACATGCGGTGTTTGGTTTTCTGTCCTTGTGATAGTTTGCTCAGAATGATGGTTTCCAGCTTCATCCATATCCTTACAAAGCACATGAACTCATCCTTTTTTTTAAAAATTATATTTTAAGTTCTAGGATACATGTGCGCAACGTGCAGGTTACATATGTATACATGTGCCATGTTGGTGTGCTGCACCCATTAACTAGTCATTTACACTAGGTATATCCCCGAATGCTATCCCTTCCCCCTCCCCCCGCCTCACAACAGGCCCCAGTGTGTGATGTTCCCAACCCTGTGTCCAAGTGCTCTCATTGTTCAATTCCCAACTATGAGTGAGAACATGAGGTAGTTTTCTGTCCTTGCAACAGTTTGCTCAGAATGATGGTTTCCAGCTTCATCCATGTCCCTACAAAGATGATGAACTCACCCTTTTTTATGGCTGCATAGTATTCCATGGTGTATATGTGTCACATTTTTTTTATCCAGTCTATCATTGATGAACATTTGGGTTGGTTCCAAGTCTTTGCTATTGTGAATAGTGCTGCAATAAACATATGTGTGCATGTGTCGTTATAGCAGCATGATTTATAATCCTTTGGGTATATACCCAGTAATGGGATCACTGGGTCAAATGGTATTTCTAGTTCTAGATCCTTGAGGAATCACCACACTGTCTTCCACAATGGTTGAACTAGCTTACAGTCCCAACAGTGTAAAAGTGTTCCTATTTCTCCACATCCTCTCCAGCACCAGTTGTTTCCTGACTTTTTAATGATCGCCATTCTAACTGGTGTGAGATGGTATCTCATTGTGGTTTTGATTTGCATTTCTCTGATGGCCAGTGATGATGAGCATTTTTTCATGTGTCTGTTGGCTGCATAAATGTCTTCTTTTGAGAAGTGTCTGTTCATATCCTTTGCCCACTTTTTGATGGGGTTGATTTTTTCTTGTAAATTTGTTTGAGTTCTTTGTAGATTCTGGATATTAGCCCTTTGTCAGATGGGTAGATTGTAAAATTTTTCTCCCATTCTGTAGGTTGCCTGTTCACTCTGACGGTAGTTTCTTTTGCTGTGCAGAAGCCCTTTAGTTTAATTAGATCCCATTTGTCAATTTTGGCTTTTTTGCCATTGCTTTTGGTGTTTTAGTCATGAAGTCCTTGCCCATGCTTATGTCCTGAATGGTATTACCTAGGTTTTCTTCTAGGGTTTTTATGGTATTAGGTCTAACATTTAAGTCTTTAATCCATCTTGAATTAATTTTTGTATAACATGTAAGGAAGGGATCCAGTTTCAGCTTTCTACATATGGCTAGCCAGTTTTCCCAGCACCATTTATTAAATAGAGAATCCTTTCCCTATTGCTTGTTTGTGTCAGGTTTGTCAAAGATCAGATGGTTGTAGAGGTGTGGTATTATTTCTGAGGGCTCTGTTCTGTTCCATTGGTCATCTCTGTTTTTGTACCAGTACCATGCTGTTTTGGTTACTGTAGCCTTGTAGTATAGTTTGAAGTCAGCTTTGTTCTTTTGGCTTAGGATTGTCTTGGCAATGCGGGCCTCTTTTTTTGGTTTCATATGAACTTTAAAACAGTTTTTTCCAATTCTGTGAAGAAAGGCATTGGTAGCTTGATAGGGATGTCACTTAATCTATAAATTACCTTGGGCAGTATGGCCATTTTCATGATATTGATCCTTCCTATCCATGAGCATGGAATGTTCTTCCATTTGTTTGTGTCCTCTTTTATTTCCTTGAGCAGTGGTTTGTAGTTCTCCTGGAAGAGGTCCTTCACATCACTTGTAAGTTGGATTCCTAGGTATTTAATTCTCTTTGAAGCAATTGTGAATGGGAGTTCACTCATGATTTGGCTGTTTGTCTGTTATTGGTGTATAGGAATGCTTGTGATTTTTGCACATTGGTTTTGTATCCTGAGACTTTGCTGAAGTTGCTTAACAGCTTAAGGAGATTTTGGGCTGAGACAATGGGGTTTTCTAAATATATAATCACGTCATCTGCAAACAGGGGCAATTTGACTTCCTCTTTTCCTAATTTCTTTCTTTCTCTTGCCTGATTGCCCTGGCCCGAACTTCCAACACTTTGCTGAATAGGAGTGGTGAGAGAGGGCACCCCAGTCTTGTACCAGTTTTCAAAGGGAATGCTTCTGGTTTTTGCCCATTCAGTATGATATTGGCTGTGGGTTTGTCATAAACAGCTCTTATTATTTTGAGATACTTCCCATCAATACCTAGTTTATTAGAGAGTTTTTAGCATGAAGGTGTTGAATTTTGTCGAAGGCCTTTTCTGCATCTATTGAGATAATCATGTGGTTTTTGTCTTTGGTTCTGTTTATATGATGGATTATGCTTATTGATTTGCATATGTTGAACCAGCCTTGCATCCCAGGGATGAAGCCAACTTGATCGTGCTGGATAAAAGCTTTTTGATGTGCCACTGGATTCGATTTGCCAGTATCTTATTGAGGATTTTTGAATCGATGTTCATTGGGGATATAGGTCTAAAATTCTCTTTTTGTTGTATTTCTGCCAGGCTTTGGTAACAGGATGATGCTTGCCTCATAAAATGAGTTAGGGAGGATTCCCTCTTTTTCTATTGACTGGAATAGTTTCAGAAGGAATGGTACCAGCCCCTCTTTGTACCTCTGGTAGAATTCAGCTGTGAATCCGTCTGGTCCTGGACTTTGGTTGGTTGGTAGGCTATTAATTATTGCCTCAATTTCAGAGCCTGTTATTGGTCTATTCAGGGATTCAACTTCTTCCTGGTTTAGTCTTGGGAGAGTGTATGTGTCCAGAAATTAATCTGTTTCTTCTAGATTTTCTAGTTTACTTGCATAGAGGTGTTTATAGTATTCTCTAATGGTAGTCTGTATTTCTGTGGGGTCAGTGGTGATATCCCCTGTATCATTTTTTACTGCATCTACTTGATTCTTCTCTTTTCTTCTTTATTAGTCTTGCTAGCGGTCTATCAATTTTGTTGATCTTTTAAAAAAAACCAGCTCCTGGATTCATTGATTTTTTGAAGGGTTTTTTGTGTGTCTATCTCCTTCAGTTCTACTCTGATCTTAGTTATTTCTTGCCTTCTGCTAGCTTTGGAATGTGTTTGCTCTTGCTTCTCTAGTTCTTTAATTGATGTTAGGGTGTCAATTTTATATCTTTCCTTGTGGGCATTTAGCTTTCTCTTGTGGGCATTTAGTGCTATAAATGTCCCTCTACACACTGCTTTAAATGTGTCCCAGAGATTCTGGTATATTGTGTCTTTGTTCCCATTGGTTTCAAAGAACATCTTTATTTCTTCGCAGAAGCTTTTTAACTTGATGTGATCCCATTTGTACATTTTTGCTTTAGTTGCCTGTACTTGTGGGTATTACTCAAGAATTTTTTGTCCAAACCAATGTCCTGGAGCTTTTCCCCAATGTTTTCTTGTAGTAGTTTCATAGTCTGAGGTGTTTAAGTATTAATTCATTTTGATTTGATTTTTGTATATGGAAAGCAATAGGGATGTAGTTTCATTCTTCTGCATATGGATATCCAGTTTTCCTACAGCATCATTTATTGAAAATACTGTCTTTTCCCTAGTGTATATTCTTGGCAACCTTGTTGAAAATGTGTTTACTGTGGGTGTGTGGATTTGTTTCTGGGCTCTTTATTCTATTCCACTGATTTATGTGTCTGTTTCTATGCCAGGACCACACTGTTTTGGTTACTAAAGCTCCGTAGTATAATACGAAGTCAGGTAATGTGTTTCCTCCAGTTTTGTTCTTTTTGCTCAGGATAGCTTTGGCTATTCTGGATCTTCTGTGATTCTAAATAAATTTTGGGATTGTTTTTTCTATTTCTGTGATGAATGTCATTGGTATTTTGATAGAGACTGCATTGAATCTGTAGATTGCTTTGGGTAGTATGGACATTTCAACAATATTGATTCTTCCAATCCATGAACATGCAATATCTTTCCATTTTTTGGTGTCCTCTTCAATTTCGTTCGTCAGTGTTATACATTTTCCATTGTAGACATCTTTCACTTATTTGGTTAAATGTGTTAATGTATTCTTAGGTATTTAATTTTATTTGTAGCTATTGTAAATGGAATAAGTTTTAAAATTTTTCTTTTTCAGACTGTTCACTGTTGGTATAGAGAAATGCTACTGATTTTTTTTTTTTTTTTTTTTTTTTGAGATGGAGGTTTGCTCTGTTGCCCAGGCTGGAGTACAGCGGCGTGATCTTGGCTCACTGCAACCTCTGCCTCCTGGGTTCAAGTGATTCTCTTGTCTCGGCCTCCGAATAGCTGGGGTTACAGGCATGCATCACCATGCCCAGCTAATTTTTATATTTTTTAGTAGAGATGGGGTTTCACCATGTTGACCAGACTGGTCTTAAACTCCTGACCTCAAGTGATCTGCCCACCTCGGCCTCCCAAAGTGCTGGGATTACAGGCATGAGCCATTGTGCCCAGCCAGAAATGCTACTGATTCTTGTGTGTTGGTTTTGTATTATGCAACTTTATTGAATTTATCAGTTCTAATAGTTTTTTGATGGAGTCATTAGGTTTTTCCAAATATAACATCATATCATATACAAACAAGTATAATTTGAATTCTTCCTTTCCAATCTGGATGCCCTTTGTATCTTTCTCTTGTTTGATTGCTCTAGCTAGGACTTCCATTACTATGTTAAATAACACTGGTGACCAGTGGACATTCCTTTCTCATGTTCTACATCTTAGAGGAAGGGCTTTCAGTTTTTTTCCATTCAGTATGATGCTAGCTGTGGGTCTGTCATATGTGGCTTTTATTATATTGAGGTATTTTCTTTCTATATCCAGTTTTTTAGTGTTTTTTTTTAAATCATGAAGGATGTTGAATTTTATCAAATGCTTTTTCAGCATCAATTGAAATGATCATGTGGTTTTTATCCTTCATTCTGTTGATACATCACATTGATTTATGTTGAAGTATCCTTGCATCCCTGGGATAAATCGCACTTGGTCATGATGAATAACATTTTTAGTATATTGTTTGGTTTGCTAATATTTTCTTGAGGATTTGTACATCAATAGTCATCAGAGATATTGGTCTGCAGTTTTCTTTCTTTGATGTGTCTTTGTCTGGCTTTGGTATAATAAATGCACCTTTTAAAAGAGGAAATTTGCTAACTGAAATAAGTCCATAGTTAGTTTACTTTTTCCTTCCATCTTTCCACAAAGAATTTGCATTTGCTTACAGTAGGAGCAAATAAAATAGCAACAAAATATAGAGAACTGGAAGTGGGGATTGTGAGAAAGAATTGAGAATCTAGATTGAAGACAGGTATGTTACCATAATTACTAAAACTGGGACTTAAATTGCTCTACCCTACTAAAGAGTCAAAGCAAACAGAGGGGCACAGTCAAGTAGATAATTCTCAATTCCTTTGGGTCTTTGCTCAACTATTACCTCAGTGAGCTCTTCCATGACCACTTTATTTAAAAGTGAAATAAGCCAGGCACAGAAGGACAAATATTACATGTTCTCACTCATATGTGGGAGTTAAAAAGGTTGATTTTTTTGGAGACAGTAGAATGACAGTTAACAGAGCTGGGAAGTATGTATGTATGGGGGGAAAGGGGGTGATAAAGCACAATCATACAGTAAGAAAAAATCTAGTGTTCAATAGCACAGTTAGGTAACGGCAGTTAACAGCAATATATTGTATAGTTCAAAAAAGCTAGAAGAGAATATTTGAATGTTCCCAACACAAAGAAATAATAAATGTTTGAGATGATGGATATCCTAAATATACTGATTTAATCATTACACAATGCATGCTTCAAAATATCACATGTACCCCATAAATATGTTCAAATATTATATATCAATAGCAATGAAAAAATAAGAATAACAATAAAAATAGCAATCCTAGTTCATATCCACACTCCCTGTCTACCTTCCTGCTTTTTTTTTCATAGTGCATACAACCCAATGATTTACTTGTTGGCTGATATACTTGTTCATTTATGCATTGTCTCTCTTTCCCTACTTACAACACAAGATTAATTAGAAATGAAATGTGGCCTGTTTTTATTTGTTTCCTTATATCTTGACTTAGATCGGTGCCTGGAAAAACAGTAGGAGCTCATTAAATTTTTGAAATGAATGGGTTAAAAGCTATCAAGAAAGTACCTGCTAGCCAGAAAAATAAATAATAATAAATACAGAAACATTTATATAATACAATTATTACAATCAGTTGTTAAAACAATTTATGTTCAATATTATGTAAAAGGAGAAAGTATCTTTAGTATGTAGCAAGATTGTTAGAGCAACTTAAGGTTGAAAATCATAGCCAAATATAGAGTACCCAAAGACTTTGATTTCCAAATAGCGAATCATTTAAACTCCAAGAAGAAAATATTATCATCCAGAAATGGCAGAATCATTATACCTTTTTCAGTATATTACTATTAAATAAACCATAATAATAAATTATAATTAATAAAATAAATAATAAATGACAAAGTTTGGTATCTATTTTTTTATGTAATTTTTCTCAAGTGTTTTACATTGGATATTTTTATTGATGCCAAAGATAGTCATGCTAATTGGTTAATTCCCTATGGAAAAAATTCATTTTGTTCCTGCCCTTCTTTAAATTTAAAAGCTTAAATGAAATGTGCCTCTACATTGCTGTGAAACTCTTGAGTAGACAAAGTTGTCTCTGAACAAGTGACCACTCAACACACGGAGAAAATATGCTAGGATGACATGAACAAGCAATTGGGATTTCTGTGCTAAATAAAAGCTAGACATAGATATGGAATCCTTTGAGCAGCAATCTTGTTCTCACCAAATTTTTTTGTGTAAATGTTTGGGGTTTTTGGGAGTGATCTCAGATTCAGGTTAGTTTTAGTTGTATAATAACTCAACAGAAGAATGTCAAAAAGAAATCAATTTTTACTTTTTTTCATGTAAATTATGCACTTTCACATGTACACTGAATGTATGCATTCAACAGTACTAGGAAAGAAGACTGGAATAGAATTAATATTTTCTAACATCACACGACACTCTAAAGAGACATACATAGCCCTGCTATCCAGAAATTAATCTACTGTGTGTAGCAAATTTTAGAAATTATCTTTGTCTAATACTAAAGTTTCTTTCTCTATTTATCTATTTAGAATAAGCAAAAAAAATTATTGGGTGTCTCTACGGCATTGTTTACAACATTGTTAGTCTTCATGGTCTTTGAGTTATTTTAAAGTCTGTAAATTACAGATAATTGAGAGCAATGCAAAAATATTCTTATCTATAGGAATAAATTCTGTTCCAGTTAAGGTTCAATTGACTTCCCTCTCTCTGCCTGTGGAAAAAGCCAGTTTTGAAATCCATTTCAACATATCTTCTCCATAAATATTTTTAGTTCTTTGATTTCTTCTTTGAAAAGGTTGTAACATTTACCGGGTTCCCTCTAAATCATGAGTTACATAAAATATTTAACACGTGTTCCTTTTATGTTTAATGAGAGCCATACTTTTTACCTTTTTGAAAATTATAATTTCAATTTCAATTGTCACAATTGAAATGGCTGATAAGAATTTTATTCACTATCTTTCTACTAGCTCTGGGCTTCATTGACTATCTGGGTTTCTTACTATCCTATTTTCAAAAAAACAAAAAACAGAATTCAAAATTTAGAGCAATACAAGTTAATATGCCCAGTTTCTATATGTGTTAGCCTTTTACCTTCTTTATATTGTGATATTTTTAAATACTGCATTTCAAGGACTACATCCTTGCCTACAATTTTACAAATGTTTCACAGAAATCTTTTAAGCTCAATGCACAACTAACATCACTAGTTCCTCTTCTGTTAATTCTGATAAAAGGACATGTTCCTGTTATACACAAAGTCCAAGTTTCTCCCTCTTGAAAACTAATTTCAGTCATGGTAATTTCACCTGGGAAGTCACACTTCTTCAGCAAAAACATCAATTGAGTTTTTACTAGCAAGTACGTTTTTGAATAGAAGTTTTGACAGATTCATCTCTAGTAGCTCGGAGATGCCCAAATAATTTTCTGAAACATTTGCCATATAATGTAATCTCTGTCCTCATGGGGATTGGGCACACACTCTACATTTTAGAGTGTGCCTGTGGAGAGGTCAGTGAAGAGTGGCAGAGAATAAACATATTAACTAACAAGGAAGATAATTTCAACTAGCAAGAAGAGCTATGAGGAAAAGAA
This sequence comes from Theropithecus gelada, assembly GCF_003255815.1. Classification (NCBI taxonomy): domain Eukaryota; kingdom Metazoa; phylum Chordata; class Mammalia; order Primates; family Cercopithecidae; genus Theropithecus; species Theropithecus gelada. Next base: position 109,652,068 of record NC_037672.1, on the reverse strand, counting down.
AACAGGCTAGTGGAAGAGAGGATTATGGGGTGGGAGGTTCTTTCCACAAAGTAGTCAGAGCTGAACTTTCGGAGGAAGTAATAGATATGCTGGGATATGAAGCTCTGCCAAGGGAAGATCTGGGGGAAGAGTTCCAGGTACATCACCTGAGATAGAATTGATCTGTCTGTGCTACTGCAGTGATCGTGACTGTTATCCACAATAACAAATATATCCTGAACTAGTACATATTAAGTTCTACAAAGTGACACTCATACCATGTGTGATGCATTCTAATAATTTCCATATTATCCTATCCTGTTTAAAATCCACTAAATTGATTTCATGGCCAAACACTAGCTTGGTAGTTTAGGGCTGTTAAGCATGGGTTTGAATCTCAACTCTGCAACTTACTAGCTGCTATACTTTCACTGTTACTTAACTTCCTTGCTCTGCAATTTGTACATGTTAAACTAGGGGCAATAATAGTATCTGTTCATAAGGTTTGATATCATATTTCCTTCTAGAAATACTGAACTAACTTATACCTCTAATTTTTAGTGTATTTTATACACTATATCTCATATAGCCATATAGTATTTTATACACTATATCTCTAACCCCACACCTTTCACCTTTTTAATCTTTGACAATTTGATAGGTGAAAAATCATTCCTAATTGTTTTAATTTGCAATTCTTTTCTTTCTAGTGAGGCTGGACATATTTTCCTATTTATCGGACTCTATAAGAAGTTGCAGTTTTCATTTCCTACAAAACATTAAAAAATGATATAATGAAATGTAAAAATTTACTACCTATATAAGGCTTCATCTAATAACAGCATTATATTATATATTATATAATTTATAACTTCTTTATCATTATAACTTGTTTGTCATTTATCAGTAAATGAAAAATTATAGCATTGTTTTATACTTACCTCCCACTAAACTACATAGAACCAATAAAAGAAAAAAGATTTTTTTGAGGGGATGGATAAAAACCAATGAGACTATCAACTAGAACTTAGTCTTTGAAATGATTATAAACTGAAAAATATCAAAATTTGCATTCATTTTTCATTTTAACTACCGGGATTCAATATTTTTAAAATTATAAGTCATAATTGCAAATACACAAATGAAACCACCAGGTAGTCAAAAAGATACACTCAATTTCCATAATATCTAACAGACGTATTGGAAAAACTGCCTATTGTAGTGAAAGAAATGGTTATACAATGGAAAAATAATTAAATAAGAGAAGGGCTTTTCATAAACTAATGATATATAATAGTGGGCCACGAATTCAAGAATATGCCTAACTGAAGCCTCTTTTTTTGGGGCGGGGGCTGGGGATGGGGCGGTGGGCGCAGAGTTTTGCTCTGTCGCCCAGGCTGGAGTACAGTGGCATGATCTCAGCTCACTGCTACCTCTGCCTCCTGGGTTCAAGCGATTCTTCTACCTCAGCCTCCTGAGTAGCTGGGATTACAGATGTTCACCACCACACCCAGCTAATTTTTGTATTTTTTTGTAGAGGTGGGGTTTCGTTCGCCATGTTGGCCAGGCTGGTCTCGAACTCCTGGCCTCAGGTGACCCACCCGCCTCAGCCTCCCAAAGTGCTGGGATTACAGGCATGAGCCACTGTGCCCTGCCCAAGCCTCTTTTTGATTTCAAACTGCAGGTTAAGAAATTTCTACATTTTATACTTTTTCAAAAACCTCCTTTTTTTAATAAAAAAATATGAAATCTCTGGTGACATTACTTAGTACCTTGTACATGCAGGACAATATGCTAGATGCTACTACAAGATGGGTGAACTTATTCATTAAAAGTAGCCAGGGTGGGCACGGTGGCTCATGCCTGTAATCCCAGCCCTGTGAAAGGCCAAGGCAGGCAGATTGCTTGAGGCCAGAAGTTCATAACCAGCCTGGGCAACATGGCAAAACTCCATCTCCACTAAAAATACAAAAAGTCAGGCATGGTGGTATGCACCTGGAGTCCCAGGAACTTGGTAGGCTAAGGCAAAAGAATTGCTTGAACCTGGGAAATGGAGGTTGCAGTGAGCTGAGATCCTATCATTGCACTCCTGCTTGGGCAACAGAGGAAAACTCTGTCTCAAAAATAAACAGAAATAAATTTAAAAAAGTAAAGTATCAAACTTAGGGAAAAAAAGTAGTCAAAATCAAGTATCTCTCCTGAAAAATGACTTTCCTTCTCAATTCTCAATTTCTGGCAGTGAAAATTTCACTTCTGTTACTATTACCTCTAAAACTCATGGAATAAGAAATCCTCAATTCAGTCAGACTGATGGAATTTGCAGTCACGCAACATCAAACTTAAATTCCCTACCTCTGTAGACCATCTGCAGACATTTAAGTAAAACTTTAATCAAGAGGATTAAATTTTTGTTTAATCAAAACAAAAATTAAATTATTTTGGATTAATTGGAAGAGCAAATAAAAGAAATTCTCAAACACAGATATTTAAAAAGTTACATGAAAATAAATATAGTAAAAACCACAATGGGAATTTAACTTTCTTAACATTATGTTTAGATATTAAGTATTAATAATAATTTTATCCTTTATTTTCCATAAAGTTAAAAACATTTGTACCATGCTTTCCTTTTGATTAGAACCCTGAGAAGCTGCAGTTGTTGCATAAGAAAATAGCAAGAAATAAAGCCAATCACTTCCTCTTCCTATGCCAAGATAAGACTCAGCTGTCAATGAAGTTAAATGGTTGTGGGGAGGGGGGAACACTGGGTATGGGGAAAAAGATCAGAAGATACAAAGTATCTTCTGCATCAGGTTAGTTAGAAACTCAGCTGATCTGCTCAAAAGAAGCTACACTTCAAGTATCTTATTAATTCTCTTAAACACACAAACACAATGAAATAAAACATAACTAACTAGTAGAAACAAGGTTTTTGGAGATAGGTGGCTGTTACTGCAAGATAAGATTATGACTCCAGAAAAGACAGAAAATGAGGATAGTTTTGCTAAGTCTTAAAGAACACAGGAATGGAGACACAGAATTTCTACGTATTTTGGTTACAGCAAGACTGATGTCATGGTACTTTTAGTTTTTCCCTTTAATCTTGCCTTATCACTTCTTTTGAATAGGAAACTGAGAATAGTTTGTACAGAGGAGGTGGGTATTTTTCCTTTCAAGGATTAGTGAGCAACAAGGGGAAAAAAAACCAACTAGAGATCTACATAAAAAAACAACATAATTTAGGTTGACAGGTTTAATTTTTTCTTTAGAGATTGTGAAACAATGTATTTAATGTTTAGAAAAGACAATCTTAACACTTTGTTCAATAAATATTCTATAAATTTGAGAATTACATGTACTAAAAACACAGTTCTATGATGTGTTAGTTGAGGGAAATAAGAGGAGGAAAATCAGAGAAAAAGATGAAAAATAGAAAAGGTGAGGGAAAAATAAGGAGCAAATATTTATTGAGGGCCTACCTCCCATGTGTTAAGGCATTTTACATACAAAATGAGACTGAATCTTCATAAAAACTTTAAGAGGTGGGTAGCATTATACCCATTACCAATGAGGAAATTGAATCTCTGAGGGATTAAGTAATCAGGATCACGGGGGCTAATAAAGTAGTAAAACCAGGATTCAAAATTAGATCTGTCGTACTTCAAACCCCTTTTCATTGTTTCATAATGCTCAGCTTCTGTAAAGACGTGGAAGAGGTAGGGGAAGATGTATGCAGAAGAAGAGAAAGTGGTCGAGATGGGTGGAGAAGGATAAAACACATGGGAGAATGAGACTCAACAGGGACAGAAAGTAGGTGGTTGGTAGGAAAGAAAGGCAGAAAAGGAAAGTGCGAGAAAGCAAAATACAGCACGTTGCATTTGAGGAGTTGCTAGAAGAGACACAGAGAAAAGGGATCATTTGGAAGTCTGTTTAAAATACAGGTTTCAAGCAAATAAACAATTTTAAACTATCTATTGGAATATCTATTATCAGAGTAATTACTTTTGACAACTCAAAGGACTTTAACCCTTACATATTTTGAGTATTGTTTCTCAACTTTGGCACTATTGAAATTTTGTGCCTGACAATACTTCGCTGTAGGGGACTATAGCATTATAGGATGTTTAGCAGCATTCCTGGCCTTTTCATATTAGATGTCAGTACCATCCCCTTAGTCTCAACAATAAAAAAATGTCCAGACATTGTCAAATGCCCCCTGTGGACAAAACACCCCCAGTTGAGAACCACTGATTTAGAAGTTCCAGTCGGGATGATTTAAAAAAATGAACAAAAGATGCCTATCAAATGCAAAATTATTCCCTGAGTTACTCTAGTGACTGGATGTCCTTAGGAACAAGATGAGATTAAGTTAGGGCAGAATTCATCTAAGCTCATAGCACTTGTTACAATATTGCTTGCAAACTGCTTTTAAAATATGTGAAAGGAAGTGAGTATAAACTAACATTTAGTTTTGAACTACACAATCTAAAGAAGGGCAGAAAATTTGTCAGACTGTTCTTCCATCATGTAATGTGCTTTTTGTATTTATGAAACAAACAAAAAACACTAGCTTTGGTGTTCAGAAACCTGGGTTCTAGTCTGCTCTAGCATGAGTTAGCTGTAGGACCTACAGCAAATAATGTGGCCTAGGGAACAACTATTGGCTTCTCATATTTTACCAAGAGTTGAAATATACACTTCTAAGAAAATGGTTAAACAACTTCATATGTATGTATTACTGATACTATGTTGAAGGGCAAGTGTGGTAAACACAGTATATTGACTTGCTTATTCTCCATTCCCTTGCCAAAATGTGGTCCACGGGCACAGCATCAGTATCACTTAGGAGCTTGTAGAGATGCAAAATCTCAGACCTCACTCCAAACCAGCTGAATCAAAATCTGCATTTAATAAGAGATGATTCCTATGCACATTAAAGTTGAGGAATACTTGTGTCAGTTTCCATTGCTATAAAAAAAAATCAGACACAGATAATATAGCACTGGATAATTTATAAAGAAGAGAGGTTTATTTGGCTCATGGTTCTGCAGGCTGTACATGAAACCTAGTGCTGGCATCTGCTTCTGGTAAGGGCCTTAGGAAGCTTACAAGCATGGTGGAAGGTGAAGGGAGAGCAGGCAGTGTCACATGGCAAGGAGGAGGGAGGGAAGGAGGGAGAGAGAGGGAGAGAGTAAGAGATCCCAGATTCTTTTAAACAACCAGATCTCGTGTGAACTAAGTGGGTGACAATTTACCTATCACCAAAGGGATAGCACTAAGCCATTTATGAGGGATCTACCCCCATGACCAACACACCTCCCACGAGACCCCACCTCTAACACTGTAGATCACACTTCAGTATGAGATTTGGAGGCCACAAACATCCAAACTATATTAACACTGTTCTATTCTGCTTTTCTCCTAAGGTGTTTTTCTAATTGCAAAGGCTGGAAAAATTAAAATTGCCTTTCTCAGATTTTGTTTCAGTTAGGACTTTGGTTCAAAATTAGGTCTAACAGCTAACACTCATATGCTAGCTACGTGCCAGAGACGGCTCTAAGTACATCTCACATATTATTAATTCATATAAAACTTCCAATAATCCTACAAAGTTGATACAATTATTCCCATTATGCAGATGCAGAAACTGAAGCCCAGAGAGGTTACTTGCCTAAAGTTACAGTCAATAAAAGGCAAACCCAGGTATCCCTGATCTAGAATCTGTACTGTTAATCATATTTCTACTGATAGATAAAAAGGCATGGGCCCCCTCACTGACCCCCCATTTTGTTTCTTTTTTACAGCTCATCTCATGGAACACACTTTGGCAAATGCTGTTACAGAAGTTCCTTCATTTATTTACTTAAATTTATCTATAAGCCAGCATTGTTCTGAAAGTTCTACACATTGCAAAAGGCAAGAAATAGAAATGAGACATTATCATTTGAAAGGAAGCGAAATCATTCTTATCTATAAACTGGATAATTATATACCTAGAAGATGCAAAAAATCAAGTCTAAGAGATACTAGTATTTATTAGTACCAGTATAAAAATTTAGAAAGGTGGCCAGTTAAAAATGAAATACATAAGAGCCAATAGCTAGACACCAGAAATAAAATATGATATGGAAAAAATCCTTTTCATAATACCAACAAAAATAAAAAACTTAATATAGATTTTAATATAATGCTTAATATTATAAAAGATTATACAGCATGATTTATAAAAGAAAGCTTGAAGCAACTTCAATGTGCGGTGTTAGGGGAATGAATTATTTGGCAGCCCTAAAGAGAGTTTTCACATAGAATTTCCATAACATGGGAAAATGACACAACCTTTTGTAAAAGAAGACACAAAATTCTATTTATATTAAAACATGTTAAAAATACGTGTGTGGCTGGACACAGAGACTCAGACCTGTAATCCCAGTACTTTGGGAGGCTGAGATGGGAGGATTGCTCGAGGCCAGTAGTTTGAGATTAGCCTGAGCAACATAGCAAAACCCTATCTCAAAAAAAAAAAAAAAAAAAAAAAAAAAGTGTGTATATATGCATATACACATAGACAAATGAATATACTGTAGTGATACCAAATGTTTCATATTTGATATCAAAATATTATTCAGAGTGGGATTTCAAAGGCTTTTTTCTTCTTTAGATCTTTTTATAGTTCTAATTTTCCAAAGCACACATTACTTTTATCATCATAAAGATGTTAAAGCTCGAGTTAATAATTCTAAAGTCAATCTAAGGATAATGGGACTTCCCTATTCTCTAGGTAAGAGGGTCATGTTAGGTTATTTCAGATTGTAAGTGTACATTGTGCCACATCTAATCAGATGCTATTGACATTTAAGATTATATAATAATGGACTGGAAATGTTTAGCCTTCCAGCTATGCATCGAGGCACAGAAATTCTTAGGTAAAGCCACCTGGCATTCACCCTCATGAACATACTTGGATCATCTCTCATGCACACTATTACCAACATATATATGGAATAGCTATGTCCTGTCTCTTCAGTTCCTTGGTCATTCCTTGAAATTCCTTCTTTCCCTTGCTTCTCTCTCTTTAGACACCTGATCCTACTTCAAACCTGGCACAGTTTCTTCATCTACGGGACTTGATTCATTCTCCCAATGCCTTCTTTCTTAAGTGACTTGATTTTAACCAGGCCTCCTTTGTCAGTCACCCTACCTGGAAAGACTCAGGCCAAAAGGACAGAGGAACCTTCATTTTTTGCTCAAATGGAGTAGCATCTAAGGACAAATTGTAAAAAATGATGCAGACAATATCTTAACTAGTAATAAAACACCTATGTTAATACTAGCGTTTCAGTATTATATGAAATAAATAACAAAATAAAGATACATTTTGTTCTGGTATTATAACAACAAGCTGATCAAAGAGCCTTCCAGGTTGAGGAAAAGGAATGAACCTTTCAGATAGAAGTGGAAAGAAAAATCAGTAAAGGAAGGGATGTATGTGGAGGAGGCTTTAGCTTGAAAAATAGCCCAAGAAAGAAACCTCCATCAAATTATCAGGAAAGGGCAAACTCTGTGAGGGGAATAGAAATAGAAAGGGACTTAGTACAGAAAATTAGGTGTTGACAAAATCACTGAAAGAGTTAGAGGAGCACAAGTCAGGTGCCTCTGGAGTTATTGAGTTCAAGAGCATACAACCATAGCTCTTTTCCGGGTTAGAAGGAGTGCCTCTGCTAACTCCTGCCTCTAATTTCCTCTCAATATCCATGAGGCTATCCATGACTCTGGAACACCAAGTGAGCGTGCCAAGCACAAAAGACGGCAGGAAGATGGCCTCTGTCTCATTTCCAGCTAATTAGTTTTGGTTCTGTTTCTGTTTATATCATTGTTTTCATGGAAAAGTTCACCTTAAGTTCTAAATCATGAACTTAGAAACCAATCTTTCAAAAATATTCCATTTGTAACCTGGCGTCCTTGTATCCTTAAAACAACCAAGACGACAAACAAAAATCATCTCCTTAAATAAAAGCTAAATAAAACGAGTCCTTGGGATATGTGCCATTGTTGTTAATTACATTTCTCCCTCAAATATATTTACACATGTAAGGCATAACAGTTTTACATTTACAGGACTTGAAAAAAAACAGCAAGGCTTTATGATAATATTACCAAGAAACGATTTATCAGAAAAGTTTGCTTTTTACACCAATGGGTTGGGTTGCACCAAGTTTTTGCTTATTTTTGGCTTCTTGACAAATTCTTCTTTGCTGCTAATGTAGTAGGTAATGCCTATCTCAGAAGTGATTTTTAATTATTGTGTATGGGGGCTTCGAATACATTAATAAATTTTGAGGCAAAAAGAGAATGATAAAAATAACACTTCAAAAGAGTACAGGAAAATGAACTTTCATGACATTCAATGAAGGAGCAGGTATGCAAAGTGATATCTGTTTTCTAAGATATACATTTCATTTTTTGTTTTATCCTTTTACTTTGTAACATAAGCAATTTTGGAAAGAACACGGCTATTAGTGATGTCTACATAATCATACTAATGAAGTGCACAGAAGCTTAAATGAAGTATTTTATATGCTCCCTTACAACCATTTGAAAATTTACTTTGGAAACCCCTGCTCAAATGCACCCCCTCCCCACCCCCAAAGGAATTCTTGCGCTGTCTTCTTCACTTTTCCAGTTGAGCAATTTAAGCTAGAGGAAACCAAGCCCTTGAGCAACTGAGTACAGTTAACGGGAAAAACCACTAGGAAGGCAATCAGAAGAACTAGCTACCAAATTATTTGCTTGAGTCATTTTCTCTTATATTGTCACAGATGAAAAATTACACTCCACGTGGTGAACAAACCTAACGCTAAGGCATATTTTGTGTGCTGCACAGTGTTACTCTGTTTCCTAAGTAACCTATTGAAACAATATAAGGTATACATCTATTAACGCATTTAGTGATGATACTGGAATTTGTGAAATGTGACAGAAAGGATAGATGAAGAAAGATGAGGAGAGACAGGTATTAATTGTTCTAACAGTACAGGCTGTAATAAAGGCCAATAATCATTTGAATTCCTGCTCCTTAACGTGATTCTAAAGATTGGCTTACCTCAGGTATTTGGAAAGTCTAAACACTGTATTTGCTGTAGAAAATTCATCCAACATACAATTCAATTTTAAAATTAAACCTTTTGCCTAATCTTTAAGATATCTGATGTTATAATGCCCATTATCACACTTTATTTAAATGAGATCAAACTCAGCGAGTTTAAAAAATAACCCAACTTCTCTCTTCCCTTATTATGGCTGGCCTCTTATACTTCTTTCTCTTTAGTATAATGCTAACCGAAAGCCATATTCTTGCCTCTCCACTTCTTAACTGAAGCTTTGATCTCATCTGTGTTTATGTGAAGAACTTGCTCTGGGAGAGTCCCTGTCAAGACATCCATTGTAACACCCGCTCCTACTCATGCTTTCAGCGCTGCCCTTGGACGGAATCCACCCACACCTTCCAGACACGCTAGGTGTGGGCTCGGAAACGCAAGATGGAGGGCGGGAGGGGAGTCCCGGCGCAAGGCACGGACTCGAAGTTGAAAAAGAAGTGTTTACAAGTGAGGCTTTTAAATAAATCACCACTATGGAGGGCATTTCCTCCGAGCCCTGGGCGCCGGCCTGAGAATCCTCTGCCGGACGCCAGGGGACTGGCCACGCTGACCCCGTCAGACACGCGACCCCGCGGCTGGCGCTGGCGTCCGCACTCGCGCGACCCCGCGGTTCCTCCCGGGAGCGCCGTCTAACCGCTCCCGGCGGCGGCTTCCCAGAGAGCCGCGGAGCCAGTGCCCCACGCGGGGCAGAGCTGCGGCGCGGCCCACTGGCCGGGTCCCTTCCCTCCACCGCTGGGCGGGGCTCGCGGCCCCAGACCCTGACGCTCCGCCACCGCCCCTCCCCGCGCTCACCTGCTCGTTCTCTTTCGGCCGCTGTCCGCGCCGCCGCGGGCTCGCCTCGGGATCCCGCTCGGTCCCTGCCGCCGCCTGCTCCGCCAGCGCGTCCCCGTCCTCGTCGCGCTCCCCGCCGTCGCCGCCCCGCAGCAGCTCCCCGGCTGAGCACATCCCGCCACCAACTCCTGCCGCCCGGGACAGCCGCCGGAGGACCACGCCGCGACGCACTAGGGAGCGCCGCCGCCCGAGGGCTGCCCTGGGATCTGCCGCACCCGCAGCTGACAGGAGCCTCCGGAGCGCGCCCCGCCGGCCTGGGCGCCTGAAGTACCAGCCCGGCCCCTCCTGTCACTGGCTCGCCCAACCCCCGGCCGTCGGGGCGGAGCCATACAGGGGAGGGGCCAAGACAGGGGGGCGGGGCCAACGGGGTGTGTAGTGGGGGGGATGTGTGTGAGAGATTGAGAGGCCGACAGACTGAGAGAAGAAGGGGGTTGTGTGAAAAACTATGGACATAGACTGCCTGAGGGAGATTGTACACGATGAGAGAGGCTGTGTGTATGTATGAGGGACATTATGCGTGTGTAAGAAACCATTAGAGAGTGTGAGACAGACGTTGAGTGTCATTTGTGTGTGTAAGAGAGATTCTATAGAAAAGAAACTGCATATAAGAGATTGTATGCACTTTGGGAGGCCGAGGCGGGAGGATTGCTTGAGCCCAGGAGTTGGAGACCAGCCTGGGCAACCCCGTCTCTACTAAAAATACAATTAGCCAGGCGTGGTGGTGGCATTTTGATTCCAGCTACTCAGGAGGCTGAGGTGGGAGCATTTCTTCAGCCCGGGAAGTCGAGGCTGCAGTGAGCAGAGATCACACCACTGCACTCCAGCCTGGGTGACAGAGCCAGACCCTGTCTCAAAGAGAGAGAGAAAGAGAGAGAGAGAGAGAGAGAGAGAGAGAGAGAGAGAGAGTGTTATGTGTATGCAAGAGACTGTGTGAGAGAGAGATTGAGGGAACAACAGAACACAGAGAGATCAAGTGTGAAAGAGAAACTAGTGTGAGAGAGCCAGTAGATATATTTAAGAGTGCATTTGTGTAAGAGATGAGTGTGTGTGGGTTTGCATGTGAGAGAGAAACACATACACCCAGTTACACTCTCCAGCAGGGTCCCCCTGTTCTTGCCTGAGTAGCTGCCCATCCTTTTCAAGGAACACACATTTCACTGTCCCTCTTGTTCCTTTAGCCTCCTTTCCTAGTGTCTCACTGAAGGTCTGTGTATTTGTCCCTTTCTGTTGAGTGCTTCCTAGTGTGTGTAGTTTGTTGGAGCCTTGGGTCGTTTGATGGTGTATCAAATGGTGTATCTTTCTATAACTGGGTAAGAATACATCTTTCTCAGTGGGTGGTAAGGGGAATATATCCAATTTGTAATTCTTTTTTGTACTACCCCATCCATTTTGTTCAAGGAAAATGGAGGGGTGTTTAAATAAAATATACTTTTTTCTGTGTATGCCTTATCTGTACATTGAGAAAGCGATGGGTTATTGTATAGGTAAAATATCAGAAAAGTAAATATGGAAAGTAAACATGTGTACACATGAAGAAGAGTAAGAGTTATTTGGGACCTTCTATTAAAATGTTTTCAGGCCCAGAAAAGGAATTAAAATAGGCAGAATCCCATAGGCTTATTTTTAAGACATGTTTCCTGTTTTTTGTAGTCAGGAGACTCTCAGAGTCTTTCTCACACACCCACAATCTTTCATACCCACAATCTCTCTCATACACACATGATTTCACATACATATAGTTTGTCTCATATATATACAACCTCTCGCACACACCATCTCTCACACATAGTTTCTCACACACGCCCTCTCTAATTGTCTCTTCCACAAACAGTCTCTAGGGGCCAGAAAATATGCTGTTGGATATCAAAAATTAGAAAGAAAATGAATCTGGCTCATTCCCTTTCTTAAAAGTCTTTAAAACCCCAGAAGAGAGTATTTAATATTATATACGTATAATCAGAAACAAATGTCACCATGGGAACTCAGTAGCCTCTCTGATGACCTCATTGTTTTTCCCCTAAAGACAACATTTTCATTCTTGGAATTTTGGTTTGGCTATTAGTAGTGTTTCTTATAAAAACCAACTTTTTTTTTGGCTGGGCGCGGTGGCTCACACCTGTAATCCCAGCACTTTGGGAGGCCAAAGCAGGCGGATCACAAGGTCAAGAGATGGAGACCATCCTGGCCAAGATGGTGAAACCCTATCTCTACTACAAATACAAAAATTAGCTGGGTGTTGTGGCACACGCCTGTAGCCCCAGTTACTCAGGAGGCTGAGGCAGGAGAATCACTTGAACCCGGGAGGCGGCGGTTGAGTGAACCGAGATCACGCCACTACACTCCAGCCTGGCAACAGAGCGAGACTGTCTTAAAAAACAAAAAATAAAAAAATAAAAATCAACTTTTTTGGATAAAACTTTAGAATTATATACAGCAAACCAGAGAACATCAGCTTTTTATTGCCAACCCCATGAATTAAGGCACATTTTGAAGTTCTCTCTCTTTGCATTTGATTGGTAACTTGATAAGTCAAACAACTATGCACTCTTCAATCAGGCTAAAGTGAGCAGAAATTCTGTATATATAAAAAGATTCAGAAGGCACAGAATATTTATATAGCTGGGCAGGTACAATACAGAAGTTAGCTTTGTTCAGCTTAGGGGACAAGTCTTAAAAAGTCCTTTAGAGTATACTGTCTGGTCTTTTGTAGATTCCGACTTCTTGATTCTTTGAGAAGTGTATTCATTCAGTTTTTTAGCAGGTATTTATTAAACGCTAATAGGCCTTGGCTCCACTCTAAGTCCCTATTCTCTTATTGAACACTACTAGGCCTTAGGCCCAGGTCTAGGTCCCTATTCTTGTGAAGCTTCATTTTAATCCAATTCTTGTGTTATTTTCTTGGCAGAAGTCAAGAACTTTCACCAAAGAGTAGCCAGAATCCTTAGATCTCCACCTAGCACTGAAGACAGAACCTTTTTTTTTTTTTTTCTAATATCATTTATCTTTAGTTTAGTGAGTGAGTTCTTGTTTAAACTGTTACTCTTTTGTTCATAGAGTCTGGTTTTTCCTGGAGATCTGGAGAACCACCTCTTTAAATAAATCTAGCGTTTTACACAAAACACATTATCCAGATTACATCCTAATCTTATGGGAGACAAGAGCTATTTTCACTCTGCTGCACGATGTGAAAAATATACACATAAAGCTAGCACTGCCAGTTTCCCAAGGGAAATATAAGATTGTTATTACCTAGGCAACTATAACATGTTGCTCTCAAATCATACGTAGTTTTTTTGTTTGTTTGTTTGTTTGTTTGTTTGTTTTTTGACAGAGTCTCACTCTTCCGCCCAGGCTGGAGTACAGTAGCGCGATCACAGCTTACTGCAACCTCCACCTCCCAGGCTCAGGTGATCCTCGTGCCCTGCCTCAGCTCTCTAAGTAGCTGGGACTACAGGTATGTGCCACCATGCCAGGCTAATTTTTCTATCTTTGTAGAGATGGGATTTTTGTCATGTTGGCTAGGCTGGTCTCAAACTCCTGCACACAGGTGATCCACCCACCTTGGCCTCCCAAAGTCAAATCATATGGAGTTGTGATTTTATTAGTGTGTTTTGTGCTTTCCCAGAAATTAATAAGTGGCAAGAAACAGATGCATGTCTAAGGAATGGCCTGTCTAGTGCAAATGTGGTTTGTGCAGTTGCTATGGGAACAAGGACTTTTAATTCTTCACTTTCATGCCTTTATTATTTTTAATGTTCTTCTTATTTCATTTGTACATCTTTCCAGAGGGAGAAACGAGCAAATCAGAGAGTTCTGGACTCAATTGCTAATATAATCTTAGAAAAACAAATGCAGTTATTTGTGGAAACTACCCAAAACTTCATTTGTCGGTTTGATTTTTGACACGCTATAATGTTATTCTAAGCTTCCTTATATGCTTTAATTTTTCTCCTATGATTTTCATCTGCTTCCTTTCTATTTAGCATGGCACAGGGAATTATTTTTGAGATGTTTGGAATATGAACCAAAATTCCAGGAAACTGTATGGTTCTTGCACAATTTATGTAAATTTAGAGGAAAGGAAACTTGGAGAACCCTCACTTCCTTTAGTGTTCTTTCAGTTTAAGGAAGCTCTATTAGCTAAAACAATGCTCTATTAATGCTCTCTTTCCTTCCCAGGCAGTCCATTCTGATTGGGAGAAGGAAAAATTTGCTCTTTCTGTTGGAATTAATTTTTGTTTTATTTTTTGAGACATTTAGAGTCTTGCTCTGTAACCCAGGCTGGAGTGCAGTAGTGTAATCTCGGATCACTGCAAACTCCACCTCTTGGGTTCAACTGATTCTCCTGCCTCAGCCTCCCAAGTAGCTGGGATTACAGGCGTGTACCATCACACTGGCTAATTTTTGTATTTTTAGTAGAGACGGTGTTTCACCATGCTGGCCAGGCTGTTCTCAAACTCCTGACCTCACGTGATTTGCCCGCCTCAGTCTCCCAAAGTGCTGGGATTACAGGTGTGAGCCACTATGCCTGGGTTGGAATTAATTTTTATTCTCTCTGCTCTATTAACGTTCTCCAGTGTGATTTTGCTGCATTCAAATGTACTGCTGAGTTCTCTCCTTACAGTAGGAAGGTAGATTAACAGTTGTTTTATTAAAAAAAAAATAAAGTATTGAGAAGGCTATTTAAAATTGCTAGAGAAGTGGAAATATAGACAATTATTGAGCACTATTTAATATCTGTTAGTAATTTTTAAAATGTTGAATAAAACCTGATGTGAACAATATTTTAGAGAGATGGTTAAACTCAGGCATTGCTAGTAGCTCTGAAAACTGATAGCATTCTTTTGGCAGTACATACTCAGAACCACAGAGATATCTGTACCCTTTGGCCTACTAACTCCAGTACTAGGAAAGGATTAAAAAAGGGGTGGGGTGGGGGACAGAGAGATGTTGTCCCAAGGGTACAAAGTTTCAGTTATATAGGAAGAGTAACTTTTTGAGATCTATTGCATAGCATAGTGACCATCGTTAATAATAATGCATATTTCAAAACTGCTAAAAGGGTAGACTTTGAATGTTCTTACTACAAAAAAAGAAAAAAAAAGATGATACGTGAGCTGATGGGTAACTTAATTATCTAGATATAATCTTTCCACAATGTATATATATATCGAAACATCACATTGAACCTTGTAAATGTATACAATTATTATTTCAAATAAAAATGAAAATTAAAAAACAAAAAGAGAAAAGGGTTGTTTGCATAAAGATGTTCAAGGCATAATTAGAGTGAAAAGCTGAAAGTAGCCTAAATGTCTTCCTGTAAGAAAATGCCTAAGTAAACTGTGGTATACCAACATAAATATGTAAAGCCTTAAAATGGTAAAAATTTTGTATCAATGTGATAAACATTTAAATGTAATGCTAAGTGAAAAAGCGCAGATTGACAGGAACAGAGCCACTCAGTTATCCTGTACCCCAGGAGCTAGGCAAGTAAAAAGAGTAATTCAGGACTTAGCTTCTCAGCTTAGGAAATAAGTCTCACAGAGGTGAAATTATGTGAACAAAAAGATCAAATTTGGAAGAGAAAATTTTAAAATGGCTTTTTGAACAATGTGACTCTGGGGGATGTGTTTCCTTGTAAAATTAATTTTAATGTTGTAATTTAAAAATAAATCATTTAAAAAGATCTATATCTGTTTTTCTTGTAAAATGGGATTGCTGGCACCCAAAGTCTGGTTGATTCAACTTCATAGCTGAAAGTTCTATTACCTTTTGTTGAATTATTTAGTTCTTGAATGGGTTTGGATCTTTTATTCATGCTGTTCTCAATAATTTAGAATCTTAGAGTTGGAAGGAATCTAAGAGGCAGTTTAGAGCAAGCTATCACCCAACGTAGGGATCCCTTCTATAACATTTCTGGTAGATGGTCACCCTTCTTCTGCTTGAAGGCCTCCAACTATGGGAAACTCATTACTTCATGATACTGCCCATTCAATTACCAAATAACTAATACTAATTGTTAGAAAGTTTATTGCATCTACTGAATTGAATCTGTACCCTTATGTCCTCTGCCTCTTGGTCCTAATTCATTTCTGAAGTACAAAAGAATAAATTAATCTCTTTTTTTTTTTTTTTTGGTGACAGTCCTTTCAATTTTTTTTTTGTTGTTGTTTGTTTGTTTGTTTGTTTTGAGACGGAGTCTAGTTCTGTTGCCCAGGCTGGAGTGCAGTGGCATGATCTCTGCTCACTGCAACCTCCGCCTCCTGAGTTCAAGCGATTCTCCTGCCTCAGCCTCCTGAGTAGCTGGGACTACAGTTGCCCGCCACCATGCCGAACTAATTTTTGTAATTTTAGTCAAGACGGGGGTTTCACTGTGTTGGCCAGGCTGGTCTTGAACTCCTGACCTCGTGATCCACCTCAGCCTTCCAAAGTGCTGGGATTACAGGTGTAAGCCACCGCACCTGGCCTCAAACATTTTTAAAAAGTGATTTTGTCTTCTCTTATACTTTATTCTTTTTACTGTTATTTATGAATAAGTGTTGGGGTTTGGTATTGTTATCTGTACCTACTTTTTTCTTTTAGGCAAAGCACATTTGTTACTGACAGATGAGCAGTAAGGTGTACCTACTTCTTTGTTAACAATACCCCAGCTTTTCTTATTGACCAATCTCCCTCCCACTCCCAGCTGTGATTGGAATGGAGAATATGGCTTTTACTAAGTGAATTAAATGCATTTTACTCTCCCCACCTCCCATGGCCACTGTGATTGGTTCAAGAATAGGCACAAGTCAGGCCAATCAGGACCAATAAGACTCAATTTGGGGACTTTTGTTTGTATTATAAGAAAAGTATTGTCTACAGGATTGGCCTGTGGTGGTATGAGCTTGGAACTGCAGGAGGACCACCATATAGGGCATAAGAATGAAGTCAACCCAGCAGAATATGTGATTGAGAGATGAATATTTTTAGCTAGCTACTCCAAATATTAGAGCTACACCTGTATGCTTTTTTCAGTTATGTTAGCCCATAAATCTATCACCATAATGTTGTCCCCAGTTTTTTTTCATAAGCAGTGTTGAGTTAGCTCTTCATCACTTACTAAAGGAATCAGAATGATATAAGCTCTAAACTGGGATACAGGAGAAATGACTAGTTCTGCCACTCTCAGGCTGCAGAAATTTGTGCAGTTTATTTAAAATCTCTGCTATTGAATTTCATAGTGAGTAAAATGAACAGGCTGAACCAGACAATTTGAAAAATCTCTCTCTCCTTTAAAATTCGATGATTTCGGCCGGGTGCCGTGGCTCATGCCTGTATTGGGAGGCCGAGGCGGGCAGATCAAGAGATCAGGTGATCCAGACCATCCTGGCTAACACAGTGAAACCCCGTCTCTACTGAAAACACAGAAAAATTAGCCGGGCGTGATGGCGGCCGCCTGTAGTCCCAGCTACTTGGGGTGGGGGCTAAGGCAGGAGAATGGCGTGAACCCGGGAGGCAGAGCTTTGCAGTGAGCGGAGGTCGCGCCACTGTACTCCTGTCTGGGTGACAGAGCAAGACTCCGTCTCAAAAAAAAAATTCTATGATTTCTATATGACTTTTCTCCTAGATCCAACCTGAGTGCCTTGGCTGCTGTTCTTTTCATTTATTCCAATTAGTCAAGTTGTTCTGATTGGAGATACTAATTCTCAAAAGCGAAAGGATAGAAGGAATTTTTCTTATGCTGTGTCTTAATCATCATAATTAAATTATCTAAGGTTATTTTTGCCAACACCTCCCCAAAGATTTTTAACATGTTTTGATGCACATATAAGTTGTCCTATTATAATTCCAAGGTATCTATTATTTTAACACTCCGCAATGAGAAAAACCCTCTTTACTCAGTGAAAATTAGGTCTATTACATTTTTGCCTCCACATTTTTATTCTCAAAAAATTCACACCTTCAGAAAGGTTGCAATAGTACAGTGAACATTCACAGAGTGTTCACCTGGAATGTCCAGTTGTTAATACTTTTCTACATTTGCTTTCCTGTATGTGTTTTCCTGGCTAAGCCTATTGAGTTGTTTTTAAATTGAAATGGGGTCTCTGTCATTCAGGCTGGAATGCAGCAGTGCAATCTCAGCTCACTGCCACCTCTGCCTCCCAGGCTGAAGCAATTCTCATGCCTCAGTTTCTCGAGTACTTGGGACTACAGGCAGGTGCCACCATGCCCAGCTAATTTTTTGTGCTTTCAGTGGAGATGGAGTCTCACCATGTTGTCCAGGCTGGTCTCCAACTCCTGAGCTCAAGTTATCTGCCTGCCTCAGCCTCCCAAACTGCTGAGATTTTAGGCGTGAATCACCAGACCTGGCCTTCAATGAGTTTGTAAAAATGGTATATATGAAGAGAATCAAGAAATTCTGGAAGGAATGCTACTTTTCTCTGGGAACATTTAGAAGGATCTGGAGAAATGAAGGTGCAACAGTGTAGCAGTTAACAATTCTAAGACTTGAGACTTGACTTTGCCCCTAGATTCCAATCCTGGCTCTTTCTAATCCTCAGGTTTTTTATTTGCAAAATAACGGGTATTATTGGTATCTAAGTTTATACTAAAAATATATTGGTTAGCATTAATATTATGTGAATGGAGCTGATAGCATGAGGTATGCTTAGCTTTTTCATTGCATATGGGAAATCTGTTATCTATGCTCTGCAAATGAGCTTGGATCTTGGGTTTCCTCACATAGTAAATAACTCAGTGGTTGACTTAAAAGGGACTGAAAAAAGCTGAAACAGAAATTAAAGAATTCTGTATGTATCTCCAGCTGGGCAAGAAATCAGACCCCAAATAGTATCTGCCAATACGGTACTAGCAGATGTAAGCCTAGATACGGAGAGGCAGATGGGTTTCATCTCATGTTCCAGTTACTGGTAGTAACTGTGTGGCACACTGTATTTTCACAAGAAAGCTTGTGAAAATTTATTGGGAAAGAATGACTGCTGTGGAATAGGAGATACGAGTGATGGCACAGTGTCATATTGCTGTGGTCTGAATGTATCCTCTAAAATTCATGAAACTTTTGGCCAATGTGATAGTGTTAAGAGGTAGGGCCTTTAGGAAGTGATTAAGTCATGAAGGCAAAGCTCTCGTGGATGAGATTAGGCTCTTATAAAAGGGCTTGAGGGAGTGGATTTCTTCTCTTCTGCTCTTCCGCCATGTGAGGACATAGTGTTCATCCCCCTTTGCCCTTCCTCCTTCTGCCAAATGAGAACATAGTGTTCAAGGTGCTACCTTGGAAGCAGAGACTGCATCCTCACAAGACAACGAACCTGCCAATTCCTTGATCTTGGATTTTTGTTGGTCCATTTTTGCACTTCTATAAAGACATACCTGAGGCCAGGTAATTTCTAAAGAAAGAGGTTTAATTGGTTCTGTGGGCTGTACAGGAAGCATGGCACTGGCATTTGCTCTGGGTGGGGGCCTCAGGAAGCTTACAATCATGGTGGAAGGCAAAGGGGGAGCAGGCACATCACATAGTGAGAGCAGAGGCAAAAGAGAAAAGGGGGAGGTCCCAGACTCTGTTAAACAACCAGATCTCATGTGAATGGAGTGAGAACTCACCCATCACCAAGGCGATGGTGCTAAGCCATTCATGAGGAATCCACCCCTATGACCCAATCACCTCCCCCAGGCCCCATCTCCAACATCAGGGATTACATTTCAACATGAGATTCAGAGGGGACAAACATCCAAACAATAGCAGACTTTCTCACTTCAAGAACTGTGAGATACAAATTTCTATTATTTATGAATTACCCCGTCTCAGATATTTTGTTATAGTAGCACAAATGGACTAAGACATATGCATTTGCCAATTCTGGTCTAGGTGTAAAAGGCAAAGAAGGAAAGTTTCAATAATACGTGCATATATCTGTCTTAGCATTTACCACATCATAGCAGCTCCTTTGTTTATGTGCTCCTCTCTCCAATTAAACTACAGGTTTCTGGATGGGAGATCTACTACTATCCCTGTGTTTTACAAAGTGCTCAGTATGTAGTTGGAACATAATCAGTGTGAGAGCTGATTCAGCTATAACTAAATTCTAATTAGGTTCAGATCGAAAGTCCTTACTCTGTAAAACTCATCCCATTTCTATGTTTATTTTGAAGCCTCCTGCTCTGCTTAATTTCTAATTGAAAATATCTTGGGAAAAGTCTAATATTGTCTTAAGTAAATTAAGTGCAAAAAGATGTTTGCCACACTTTGATCAATATAGAGAAAGAGCAATATGAGATTAGCCTGTGATTTCTCAGCCGTTTTTCAGACCTCATGAAGAACACAACTTAGGTAGGGAACGGGGAAACGTGAGGACACTGGAGACATAAACTTTAGGCCATCTGTGAATAGTAATCAGCTCCCGCCTGCTTCTGCAGCCCATTAGAAACTGAAAAACAAAATCCAAATTGAGTGATTTCTTGTCTTCTTAAATATTTATAGGCAGTCATTAATTCTTAATTTCTGAAATTTTGTCAGACTTGGACCTTTCCACATCATTGACACTCCCAAATAAAATGTGTACTATGGTGTTCAGGAGCTGGAGAATAATTATTCTCCATTATATTTTATTATCTCTATTAATATTTTATTCTCCAATAAATATTCACCATTACAGGAAGTTGGTTAATTGCTCAGTTTTGGCCTTGTTGCCTTCTTTTTCTGGATAGTGACAGTGTAACTATTTAATTAAATTTTGTCATAAGATTTTTTTGGGGGGAGTAGGGACAGGGTTTGGCTCTATTACCCAGGGTGGAGTGCAGTGGCACGATCTCAGCTTACTGCAACCTCTGCCTCCAAGGCTCAAGCCATCCTCCCGCCACAGCCTCCAGAGAAGCTGGGACAACAGACGCGCACTACCACGTCTGCCTAATTTTTTGTATTTTTTGTAGAGATGGGGCTTCACCATATTGCCAGGCTGGTCTCAAACTCCTGAGCCCAAGCAATCTACCCACCTCAGCCTCCTAAAATGCTGGGATTACAGGCATGAACCACTGCACCCAACCAAATTTTGTCATAAATTTTATAGATATAAAAAAAATGCTATAAAAATAATTCGGTTGAAATGTATGTAAGAGGTATAGGCTTCATAATCTTAATGACAGTTGAGCAAAGGTCATATCCTTTGGGATGTCTCTAATGGCACAATTTTGGAATCAGCAACACACTGTTTAGCTTTAACTTTCTTATCTGTGTAGTTTGTCAGGCAAGATAATAAACTTAAAGAGTTGATACAGCGTGAACCCGGGAGGCGGAGCTTGCAGTGAGCTGAGATCCGGCCACTGCACTCCAGCCTGGGTGACAGAGCGAGACTCCGTCTCAAAAAAAAAAAAAAAAAAAAAAAAAAAAAAAAAAAGAGTTGATACAAACTGCTAGACATACATTTTCCAAGTACACATATAAGATTACCTAAAGGATGTTATAGTTTTTTAGCTCTCTGACAATGTACACATTTGACTCTTACATAGGTTTATCAAAATTCATTTAATTAAAAAGTAGATTACTGCTTATACTTACTTTCCATGATAGTTGCCTTTTTCTCAAATTGTACTTGAGTCATCTTAAGTTTCTCCTCCTTTAATAATATTTTGCTGTTCCATATCTCTGTCTCTTAACAACTTTATCTATCTAGAACACAGTTAAGAACAAGAAACTAAGCAAAAGGCTTTCTGAATGACTTTTGAATTGCCTTGAGCATTGTAGTTCATCTACTCAGAAAAAAAAAAAAAAAAAAAACTGCTTCTTGGGTCCTCACCCAGTCAGTTTATTCATAATCTATTAACAATTCTAACAATCTTGGTGCAAAAGAGATACCTATGCATTGTTTAAGTTCTGTATGCAAGGCACTGTAGGGGATGATTTATATGAAGCAGCACAGAGAATATTAAGAAACCCTTCTTGTCCTCAGGGGCTTAAGCCCTAATAGGACATACAAAGCATGTACACAACTAAGAGTAAAACAATGCAGAATAAAGAAAGTCTCAGAGGGAGTTACAAATGAAGGCACATATTGCTCAGAAGAGAGGGAGATTACTCAGTTCTCTAACTTCCTTCCATACCTACAGTATACAGAAATAGCACATTTAGAAGAGGACACTGCTATAGGCAGGTATGCTGTCAGCAGCTACTGTTACTGCTGACAAGTTCCATTTACACATCACATCAAGAGAGAACATAATTAATTGAGAAAGCAGATACCTGAACTTCAAATATCGAAGAGCCCCTTAGTGTAAGGGCAAGCTCTAAAATGTTTTGAGGACATCAATGAATAATATAATAATCAATATAATAATGATCATAGACTTTTAGAATTAAAGTTATTTTAGAGGTCATCTAGGGTACACATTTTATTGACACTTAGAAAGAGTAAATGTCTTGCCTAACATGGTCTGAGGGTGTCATCCTTGACTCCTTTAATTTCTCTCTCCCTCACCTTTTCTACCCCTTCCACCTCCTTTCCTCTTCGAATCAATCACTTTGTCTTTTCGCCTCCATTTTTCTCAAATTTATCTTCCCCTTTCCATCTCAATTTTCACTGCTTTTTATCAGAACTTCATTACCTCTTGCCTGCCATTGTTCCATAGGTTCCTAACTCATTCTTCTTCTTCCATTTCTGTCTTTTTTCTATTTCCGTTTCTTATCTTCTTAAATCTATATTCCACTTATCTGGCCAAAGTCATCTGACTGAAATGTAAATCTGATGGAAACACTCATTGACTTTATACCACAATGGCTCTCCACTGCCTGCAAACTAAACTTCAAACTCTTACCCATCCATTTCCCACTTTCTACCATCAACTACTGATGTTATTTGTATAATTTAGGGGGACTCAGAACATTGCCCCTTCTTCCTCCTCATTATCTCTTCAAATTCACTTGACTAATATCTCAAACTTTGGGACTCATCTCAAATATCTCCTCCAGGAAACCGAGGCTAAGTTAGGAACTCTTTCACTCTCCAGGATAGATTTTCATTACATCCTATTATATTTTTACTTCATTGTACTTTAATGTATTTGGCTCCATTCTTTGAATGTAGACTCTTTGGCAGACCATATTTTATTCATCTTTGTATGCCAAAGCCTATCTTAGATGCTTGCTATAGACTGAATGTTTGTGTACTCCCCAAATTCAAATGCTGACACCTAATCCCCTGTGTGATGGTATTTGGAGGTGGGGACTTTGGGAGGTGATTAGTTCATGGGTGCAGAATCCTCATAAGTGGTATCTGTGCCCTTATAAAAGAAACACCAGAGAACTCCTTTGCCCCTTCCACCCCATGAGGGCACAATGAGAAGATGGCTGTCTATGAACCAAGAAGCAGGTCCAACCAGACACTGAACGTGCCGGTCCCTTGATCTTAGACTTCCCAGCCTCCAGAACTGTGAGAAATAAGTGCCTGTTATCTATAAGCCACCTATTCTATGGTATTCTGTTATAGCAGCCTGAATGAGCTAAGACAGTACTCAATATTAGGATATATTAGATTCTCAATAAATGTGTGTCGAATGCATGCACAGCTATCAAAGTAACACTGCCTGAATACTAATAGTCAGACAAGTGTTCTTCCCCTAATACTCCCCGTTCCTGAAACTAGCCATGAATCAAATTACCTGGGAAGGTTTTAAAAAGCACAGATTTCTGGGCTTCATTCCTGTTGTAGTAAGTCAGAATCTTTTCTTTGTATTTTTATGAAGTTTCCCAGGTGATTCTTAAGGGTCAGCCAAACACCTGTGCTCAGGCCAGAGTCTGTAAATCATTGGACAGTGCTTCCTTTCATGAACCTTTAAGAATAATCACATTTGGCTGGGCACAGTGGCTCATGCCTGTAATTCCAGCACATTGGGAGGCCAAGGTGGGTGGATCACCTGAGGTCAGGAGTTCAAGACAAGCCTGGCCAACATGGTGAAATCCTGTCTCTACTAAAAATACAAAAATTAGCTGGGCATGGTGGTGCACGCCTGTAATCCCAGCTACTTGGGAAGCTGAGGCAGGAGAATTTCTTGAACCCGGGAGGTGGAGGCTGCAATGAGCTGAGATTGTGCCACTGCACTCCAGTCTGGGTAACAGAAAGAGACTCTGTTTTTTAAAAAAAAAAAATCACATTTAAGAAGTCAAAGCAATGATATGTAATTGATTTTAGAAAGATCTGCATTAGATTAAATTTGGTTAAATTTGTTTTAAGTGTGTTTTAAATATGAGTTAAAGGATAAACTCCCAGCTCTCCAGAAAGCTCTGCACTCTATAGTAATTCATTTACTAATGGTTTTGGAGAGCCAATATTTTATTTTTTATATCACTCAATTATTTATTTTTCTTCCTTTCCTAGCTCCTCTGAAATGGATTTTATTTCTTATATTAGCTTCCTTAGTGTGACCATTTCTCAATATCTTTTGCTCCTTTCTCCATTTATAGTTAAGAAATCTCTATTCCTTTATTCCTCAAGTCTCTTTTTGTAATGAAATGTACCTTTTCAGTCTTTGCTTTCTAAAACTCATGATACTTCATTCAACCCCTCTGTGGGTTATTTGAGTCTCTGCAATGTACCTAAAGATTTCCATTTACAAAAGAAGTGAGTCCAGGGTTTCTTCTTTCCATCACATTGAGTTGATCAGTTTCTGTGACTTGTTAGGGCTCGGCTGAGGATAGGAGGTAGTGTGGGTGGGAATTTGGCTGACTCCACAGTTTTCCATATGCACTGTGTGCTCCTTGTGCCTGAGCAGGAAGCTGGTCTCCACTGACAGACCTGGGAGCAGGAAAACAGCCACTGTGTAGGTGGTTTTGAAGAAACCTCCCTCTGTTTTTCCTGTACCCAGCTGGTTTAAGTTTTTGAATGGTGGTGCTAAAATGACCTTCAAGTTTTGCCTTTGATTCAATAGGATTTCAGGCTTGTGTTAAAGATTGCCTGTGGTTTTGGACCTGTATTTTAATGCATTTTACAAGACAATTTATCTCCAGTTTTGGTTTTCCATGGGATACATTTTGTATAAGTGTTCATTGTTTTTAATTTTGATTATGCAATTTGATATAAATCCAACGATCTCTCAATGAAAGTTTATACTACTTTCATTGTGGGGGAGGAAAATGAATTTGTTATAATTTTCATTAGTATTATGATTTATGTGATGTGAAGTTACATTCTAGATGAAAGACACAAAACACATGTTATTTTCTAGAAAATTTCCTAAAGTTTATAGTTTTCAGATCACCAAAAATATTGACTACTTTAACATTTTCATCTTCCATTGTTATTATTTTTGCTTTTATTTTTGCTAACTAGCAAAACATATTTGTTTAGATTCTCGTTGTTCACAGGTGCTTAAAATCTAACTGATATGATATAGCATTTACACAAAGAATATGTTTTGGAGTTGAGAAAATGTCAAAATTAGTTAATGGAACATCTTTATGGTCTTCAAAGATTTATATTCTGAAGACACATCTTCATTCTGCCTTGTCCCAGCAAATTAGCTGATTAATGTAAGGATAGAAGGGCAATTTCAGGTAGAAACCCTAAGATTGTTTGTTAACCTGTCGCTGCGTCCTCCTGAGCATATAGAATGGCACAGTCTTCAGTATTTATTAAGTTGGTGAAGTGGTTCACTTTGGTTATTTAATGAAATATCCTTTACCAACTTTTGCTTAACTTTTCCATATATCTCAAGGAAAATCTGCATTGTAATCTTGCGTGCTAACTTAAATTATTAGATTTCAAGGTTAAGTCATTTAAACCTATCATTAGTTAGGTTTGAATATCCATAAAGGTCTATGACTGTCTCCAAGGTAGTATTTTATAACATAAGGTAGTGTCTTTTAAAGTATCAGTAGTGGTAGCCATATGTTGTGCTAGTGTCTCTTCTCAATGCTGAAAGCAATTGACAATTTTACATATATATGTTTTATATATACATACTTAAAAACCATATTTTAAGGTTAAAAATTCTTGATAGCAGCAGGTTTTTAAGTATCACATGTAAAAATGCAGAGTATAGTTTTGGGGTTGTCATTTAAAAATTTATTTCAGATGGAGTCATAGCCCTCACAGTTAGAGCTGTTTCATATTTGAGGGTGGTTCATTATGAACTTCCTTAGATAATTGGTCTCAGCAGACTTGGTATTTTTAATATGTACTAATAAATATTAAATACATTTTTCTGCTCTATTTAAACCCAGAGTGTAACCATTATCACTTATTGTGATAGGCAATTAAGTGATCGTATAAGAGATACCTTTTATGATGTCTAGGAAATATGGCATTTTTGGATATGTCAGGGCTATAGTAGACTGATAGCTAAGTTTAAAGCAGGGATGGTACTTGGTAAATTCATGAACTTTAAGTTCAGCAGTGAAGTGTCCAAGCTCTGCAGTCAGACAGGATTTTAACTTTGATTTTGTCATTTATCAGCAGTGTAACCTCAGTCAAGTTTCTAAGTTCTGTTTTTCTTGTCTGTAGAATGAGAGTAAGGTATCTACCTTATTGTGGTAATTACATGAAAAAAATGCATGATGTGCTTAACATAGTTACATTTACACTTCAAAGTTACAGACTATATTGTAGATTATAAGCTTGATTATAAACTATCACGATTTTTAATCAATTAAGCTTATATGCTTTTTACAAAAATACTTTGATTTTGAAGGTCTTTTTTTCTAAGTAGGGGGCCTAGAAACCTTTTTACTTAGCAGCATTTCTGATAAAAAAAAATCCGTTTTCAAATTGAATTTATAGGATGGTGGAGCTTGAAAAAAACCTTAAGAACACATCTATTCCACCTGTGCATTTATTGGTGCAGAGGCTGAGCCCTGTAGAGTTTAACTGACTTACTCCAAGTTGAAGTATAAAAGGAAGAAAAATCCATGAATTTGATCATTGCTTTTTATGGGCTAATTATGCTAATGGGTATTAGCTCCTTATGGAAGGCAGAAAAATGGGAGTCATCTAGACAATAGGGATCTGATACATTTAAAAAATAAACTCTCCAAATATTTAAAGATATATATATAGATCATAGTTATATAGATCATAGTTTTGTTGTCTTGCTGTAATTGTCAGTGCCTCTTTCACCCTCAATAGTGTCTCAATTTGGATAATATATTATGTGCACTTCCTGTTTAACTGTGTTTATACAGACAAAGAGTGGCAACCATCTGGTAAATTGTGGACTGGGTTGATCCCAAAACAGACTACTTTTTTTCTCGTTCTAAAACTGAGGTTCAGCTGGAATTACTGAACCATTGCTCAACACTTCTTTCATCTTCTGAATATAGTGTTCTAGAGGAGGAGTTATTAATTGTTTGGAGGAGGTGGAAGGATCTACTAATCTGCTGGAATTATATGCAAAATGGTCAGAGTGTACGTGTGAGCATTTTTCTGGGAGGTGTGTCCATGTTTTCTGTCGGATTCACCCTAAAAGACTAAAAACCATTGCTCCGTTTATGTTCCATAAAGAAATTCCTGGCCCCTGTTGTGATCCTTATTATCAAATCTGTAAGAGACAGAAAGAAATTAATTTCAAATAGTCCTTTTACAATTAATGTACCTCTATAAATTTAAAACTCTTCAGTGAAAATTATTAAAATGAGCCATATGAAATATTGACAAAATCCCTTGAATACGAAGTGCGTGATAGGAGAGCTCATTTACAAGGAAGGAGGAAGGCAACACCAAACAGTGGGTGTCTGAAATGCCTTTACGCCAGAGTAATAGAATTCTTGCCAGTTTTTGACCTGAGGAAATGAACATTTCATATGGTTTATGCTGAACGATCTCACATGCAAATTTAATTCAACAAATTGTATTGAGATTCCACTTTATGAAATCATTGTACAAGGGACTGTTCAAGGAATATACATCTCTCCCCATTTTAGGTGACTCTCAAGAGTTTTAAGTTGAGAAACGACTAGATATGTATTCAGTGTGACTCAGTGGCAATCTGACTCAGTACTCGAGGAAATCCAGTTCTAGTCAGGGAGACAGACATTTAAGTAACTAATATAATGCACAGGAGAATAAAAATAAGCATTAAGTAACATACTGTGGGTACACAGAGGAGAAGCAGGGTGGGCTTTCGTGAACAGGCCGTGAACAACAGGATCTCCTCTTGTAGCGAGCAGATGAATGGATGGAACACACCTGAGGAGTTTGATTTGACATAATTTTTTCTTCCTTGTTATTCTCTCTTCCTGCTTTAATCAAATTATTTCTCCTTTCTTTCCTTTCCTTTTTTGTCTTCGCCC
This sequence comes from Theropithecus gelada, assembly GCF_003255815.1. Lineage (NCBI taxonomy): Eukaryota > Metazoa > Chordata > Mammalia > Primates > Cercopithecidae > Theropithecus > Theropithecus gelada. Next base: position 109,623,829 of record NC_037672.1, on the reverse strand, counting down.
TTCATCCTTTTTTTTTTTTTTTTTGAAGTGGGAAGGCAAGAAAAAAAGTTTCTTAAAATGACTAACAGAAGAGCACATGCTTTCAGAGTGCAAATCACTGAGCTCTCTGGGATAAAGAGTCTAAATATATACTTAAATCCAAATATAGACAGAAAAGTATCTGCTGGGTTTCCAGGGAGCACACTGACCAGTTGAATGCAGTTGCTTTATTCTCTGTTTTTTTTTTTTTTAAAGAAAAGTCAAGTTTTAAAAATTGTAACTATTAGAAAAAGACAGTACAATCGCTCAATTTTAAATAACTGCCTAACTAGGGAGCAGAGTCCCAGGAGAGGGCTGGCAGAAATAGCACAGGCTTTTTTTAGCTGCCTGTATTTTAACTTTACGCAGAGAAAAATGAAATCTCTGTAATCAAAGTATGTACAAGTATGTATAGAATTAGAAGGCCTAAATTGTTAAGTGGGTAAAGAATTCCTTCAAAGAACATGTAAAAATTCAAATATAATAATATTTTCTACGCACACAGAATTACATATTTTAACCTAGTGATAAGAAGTCTGACCTCTATCAAGAGAAAAAGAAAAGCATGATATACAGTTGCACCCACAGTTAATAATAACTGTATTTGGCAGACAATAATTCTTATTACTATGTATTTAATTTGTAAACATTCAAGGTCTTTGACATTTTGATTTTAAAGCTAATTTTCTAGAACAAATAACAGAAGCATACAGATACTGAAGGTCATCTCTCCTAACTTTCCTATTTCATAGTTGAGGATTTGGAAGCCCAGGGAGAGACGAGGTGGCTTGGTCAAGTCTTCTATTCCATTGGTTTTTTAGTGCCATAGCGTCTGTGTCACTTATTTTAATGAGTTTTCAAAATTCATGACAATCAAAAATTATAATTAGGTATTTTTATAAGGATGTATGAAACTTGATGTCAATGATTATTACATTCCAATTTTCTATTTGTTCTAATTGTTCCAAGAAAAGAAGGTTTTGTTCTTTTCTATACAGGTTCTCTGGATGTGACTCTATACTTGGAAAGGGAAGAAGAAAATGGAAGCACACATCAAAATCTTAGTTCTCAATGTTTTAACTAACAGGTTAGTTCAGATATAATTCAGAACCGAGTACATACTGTAAAACGCCCTTGTAGAGGACACAGTTCAATAGTTTTTAGTATATGCACTGTATTGTTCAGATATCATTCATTACCTCATTTTTTTTTCTTTCTTTTTTTTTTTTTTTTTTTTTTGAGACAAGGTCTCACTTTGTTGCCCAGGCGTAGTACAGTGGTGTGATCATAGCTTGCTGCAGCCTCCACCTCCTGGGCTCAAGTGATCCTTCCATCTCAGCCTTTTTGGTAGCTAGGACTATAGGTGCATGACACCATGCCCGGCTAATTGTTTGACTTTTTGTAGAGATGGGGGTTTTGCCATGTTGCACAGGCTGGTCTCGAACTTCTGTACTCAAGTGATGCACCTGCCTCGCCCTCCCAAAATGTTGGGATTACAGGTGTGAGCTCCCATGCTTGGCTACATCTATTTCCAGACTATTTTTATCTCTCTCTCTCAAAACCCCATATCCACTGGCAGTCATTCACCATTTTCCCCCTTTTCCCCAGTCCCTGGCAACCACTATTCTACTCTGTTTTTATGGATTTGCCTATTTTGAGCATTTGATATAGATGGAATTGTACAATATGTGGCCTTTTGTGTGTGGCTTCTTTCACTTAGAATAATGTTTTCAAGGTTTATCCATGTTGTACTATGTATCTGTACTTAATTTATTTTAATCGTCATATGAAAAAGTATTGTATATCCATACAATGGAATGTGGCCTATATTTCGGAACATTTTATTTGGCCATTCATCAGTTAATGGACTTTTGAGTGTTTTTCACTTTTTGACTTTTATGACTATTATGACTAATACTGCTATAAATAGTCATGTATAAATTTTTATGTCAACATAAGCTTTCTGATTCTCTTGGTGTATATGCCTAAGAGTAGAGTTGATGGGTCATATGGTAATGCTATGGTCAACATTTTGAGAAACTACCAGGCTGTTTTGCAAAGTGACTTTACTATTTTACATTCCCACCAGCAATGCATGAGGGTTCCAACTTTTCCACATTTTCCTCCAAAAATTGTTAGTGTTTTGTATTTTATTACAGCCATCCTAGTAGGTATGAAGTGGTAGATCACTGAGGTTTTGACATACATTTCCCTAATAACTAGTGGTTTGGAGCCTCTTTCTATGTGCTTATCGATCATTTATGTATCTTCTTTGGAGAATATCAATTCAAATCCTTTATTTTAAACATTGGGTAATTTTGTTTTTAAACTATTGATTTGTAGAAGTTCTGGATATAAATCCCTAATCAGATATATAAATATTTTCTCCCATTTGTGGGCTGTCATTTTATATTCTTGATGATGTCCTTTAAAGCACAAGTATTTTGAATTTTGATGTTATAGCTAAGAAATCATTGCCTAATCCAAAGTCATAAATATTTATTCCAATATTTTCTTCTAAGAGTTTCATAGTTTTCACTCTTAAATTTAGATATATGATCCATTTAGACTGAATTTTTGTATATGGTATGACATAGGGGTTCAAATTCATTCTTTTGCATATGGGTAGACAGTTGTTCTGGCATCATTTGTTGAAAATATATTCTTCCTCCATTGAACTATCTTGTCACCTATGTTAAAAAATCAATTCACCATAAATTTAAGGATTTATTCCTGGGATCTCAGTTCTCTTCTACTTATCTATATTTCTACACTTATGCCAGTTCCATATTGTCTTGATTAATGTAGCTTTGTAGTAAGTTTTGACATCAGAAAATGCAAGTCCTCAAACTTTGTTTTCTCAAATATCGCTTTGGTTATGTTGAGTCCATTACATTTCTATATAAATTTTAGGATCAGCTTGTCAATTTCTGGGAAAAAAAATCCAGGAATTTTCAATATTTACTGAGGAATAGTTTGTTACAATAAGACCTAGGTACCACAGAGACTACAGAGATGAAACCCAGTCTTTAATCCTAAAAGAATCAACAATCTTGTAATAACACATATATGTCAACCATCACTTTATTGCCTCTCAGCTCCAGATTCACTCCACAATATATGCCCTTTGATAATGGGCAGAATTATCTCGAGAGTCTCCTCCTTACAGTGAGCATGATGCTAAGTTTTCTTAGTAGAGGCTGTTGGAAAGATGTCCCCTGCTGTTTCTGACTACTGCATGGCGAGTTGGTGGAGTGGGTTTGAAGACATCTGGTGGAACTCTGTTTTGGTCACATTCCTAGAATATGCAGTCACTAGGTAACCTTGTAGTTTCAGCCTACCTGGCAATAAGCTTCCCATGGACACCTTGGCATGGAAACTGGTGTCCCAGAGTCTTCCTGCCCACATGACTGCCTCAATTCCCTGTGCAAACCTGCATGTGGATTGTCAACAGACTGGGAGTTTTCCACTGAGACATTACTGTGTGGCTTGCGTGCTGCCTGGATTCCCACCACCTGTGCATAACTACGCATCTGGCTTCTAATCTGCTAAGCTCTGGCTGCACTCTGGAGGGATGCTTCCTGCTCTCCTAGTGACCCCAGACCAGCTCTGGCTAACGCAAACCAGTGAACTTTTCTGTTTCTGTTATCAGGCTGAACTACACCTTCTCCAATGAGGTCTGTACCCCAGGTCTGGGGAGGGGGGCCCCCTTACAACTTTGTTCTTCCTTGATTACTCTCCTTCAGCCCTAGGGTGCCTTATAGTTTTCTTTTACTGTCTTTGTTTCTGTATATTCATTTATCAGAGTTTAATAATTCTTTGTATTATACTTCTTCTATGTAACCCACTGTGTGATTGAATCCACACTGATATAACAAATAACATTATAGTTCGGAATTTGTTGGTTATATCTTAAGAGATCTGCCAGTGAGATAAGGATTTGGAGCTCACAGTCTATTGATGGAATCAGGAAAGACTTAATGAGGGAGTGCAATTTAAGATGAGTCTTGAAGTATGGATAAGGATTTCCTTTGAACTTACCATTAGGGAGCTTATCGTTTTAAGATGATTGCTCAGATCTCCACTTCAAGGGTAAAGACATTTACAAACTGAATTATACTATTTGTCCCAAACAGCTCTCCTTTACTCCTAACTGACAAGCTTACCCTGGATTTTGCTAATGGTCTGGGTGGAGTTGCTAAACAAGGATTTAGAGATGAGCAGAAGAGATACCTGAACCTAAGTGGGTCCCTGACCCCCAAACAAGAAATATTTAAATGACATCTCCTCAGAATTACTTAATGAAATGTCTGAAAGAAAGGCTTTGATGGACTGTTTAGTTTAGTTAGAAATGAACACCCGTAGCCATATGTACCATTTAATTTCCTCTCCAAATGTTTGCATACTGTTTGGTAGATGTGGCCTATATTTTGGAAGGTTTTTTTTCCTTTGAAGTACGCCATTACACGGTTTATTTCCTATTTGAACACCAAGTACACATTACTTTTCATTTCTTTTTGCTTGCCAAGTCTTTTTAAAAATATCGAATAAAAACTAGTGATTTGTAGGGCTATTCAAAGCATGGTTCCTGGACCAACAGAATCAGCATCATTTGTGAGCTTATTAGAAAAGCAAATTTTGGGGCTTACCTCAGACTTAATGAATCAGAATCTCTGAGGGGTGGGGCCCTGAATATGTGTTTTAACCAGTTTTCTAGGTGATTTTATGCACACTAAAGTTTGAGAAGCGCCAGTTAAGATTTTACAAATTGCATTTCATTTGAGACACATTCTAGAATTTAAAAAATATCTGGGATCTTAAAAGCCACTTCCAGTTGGGAGTGTGTATCTCTAGCAACCCTGATAGGTTGGCATCTAAATGCTGCTTAACATTTTTTACAGATGGGAGTTCACCACCTCACAAATCAATCTGTTACCTTTGGGAACAATTCAAATTATTGAAAAATCTCAAGGCCCAGCACAGTGGCTCTTGCTTGTAATCCCAGCACAGTGGGAAGCTGAGGTGGGAGGATCCCTTGAGCACAGGAGTTCAAGACCAGCCTAGGCAACACAGCAAGACTCCAGCTCTACAAAAAATAAAAAATAAAAATAAATAAATAAATAAATAAATAAATAATCTGGGCATGGTTATGTGTACTTGTGTACCCAGCTCTTAAGGAAGCTGAGCTGGGAAGGCTGCTTGAGCTCAGGAGGCTGAGGCTGCTGTGGACCATGATCATGCCCCTGCACTCCAGTCTGGGCAAGAGAGTGAGAATCTGTCTGAAAACAAAACAAAACAAAACAAAAAGAAGAAGAAGGAAGAAAAATCTCATTTATTATACATTTAATCCAAATTGAGTTAATTGCTCCTTTCGATCCTTGTTCCCAATCCTCCTCATGAGGAGCATGAAATAAATCTAGTTTCTTTCTTTCTTTCTTTTTTTTTGGAGACAGTCTCGCTTTGTTACCCAAGCTGGAGTTCAATGGCACAATCTTGGCTCACTGCAACCTCCACCTCCCAGGTTCAAGCAATTCTCCTGCCTCAGGGATTACAGGTGCCCACCACTACACCCTAATTTTTGTATTTTTAGTAGTGGGGTTTCACCATGTTGGCCAGGCTGGTCTTGAACTTCTGATCTCAGGTGATCCACCCGCCTTGGCCTCTCAAAGTGCTGGGATTACAGGCGTGAGCCACTGCACCTGGCCTAAATCCAGTTTCTTTTATACAGTCCAGACACTTACATATGTGAGACAGCTGTCAGCTCTCTCCTAAGAATTTTCTTCTCAAGAGAGAACATTCTTAGTCCCTTTACTTTCCCCACCTAATAAAGCCTTTTGGATTCTTCATTCAGAAGGTATTTCTATATTGACATTCTGCCTAAAAACATCACATCCAGGCTGAGCACGGTGGGGGCTCATGTCTATAAGCTTAGAACTTTGAGAGGCTGAAGTGGGAGGATGGCTTGAGCTCAGGAGTTCAAGACTGGTCTGAGTAACATAGCAAGACCCTGTCTTTACAAAAAAAAGAAAAAGAAAAACATCACCCCCAGAATTAAATATAAACTTTTCCAAGATGTTTATCCAATTAAGGCTATTAAAGATTGTTCTACCAGATGTAGAAATTAACTGAATCCTCTCCTGGACTTTAGAAAGTTGAATTCCAAGCCTAATTTTGGACAGAACATTCAATTTCTGTGGATTTAATTAAAACTGGAATTACTATGTGGCACTTAAACCTGGGGAATTGCTAATGTTTAAGAAGCAGATATTGCCAATAGAACTTTTTTTTTTTTTTTCCTGTTCAATTTTACTTTATTCCCAAAATACACAACTTAATTTGATTTACTTTATTCAATTTGTATTCATTGTACAAAATAAACAAAATATTTAATATGACCAATGTTGTATATAGTATCCAGTTTATATGTTAAAATTTCTAGATATGAAATAAGGCAATAATTGCCATTCTGAGCATATTTATTTCATATTTTCAAATTCCATATTCACTCCAAATATTATTTGTAATCATGAGTTTGAGAGGAATAAAATATTGCAGTTTGTATTTTTTTCTAACAAATGTGAAAAGTAATGGATAAATAACCAAATCACGATAACAAAATTATAGGTATAAAATAATCAATGATGTAATTTGTGAAACAATTATTCTAATAAGTATTATAATTTATTTGTAGATCCCTCTGATATAGATACTAATTATATACAATTTACAAAGAATTATAATCTGAAGAAGTGTAATGCTCAGATCACACAGCTGATTGGTAGACTTGAAATCCAACACCAGTAACATATTCACAAACACTATGCCATTCTGTTTCCTGAAGCTTTTCTGAATTTCAGAGCAGCAAAATAATTCTTCATACCATCTTTCTATTTGATCATATAGATAAAGCATATAAAATGTGCCAATAGAACTTTTGAAAAGAATTGAAATGGAATGGTCACAAAAGCCAGAAGAATCAGTAGAAAGTCATGTTGCAGCTATTTGATTCTTTCTCTTAATAGGTATGTGCTAAGACCTCAGTCTGGACAAGTCCCAGGAGCCTGGGTTGGGCTTCAAGACAGGGTATTTTTTGCCCAGGGTGCCATAGTTCTCCATAAGGAATCAGGGGTAATTGATAGATACAATGTTCTGCTAGTGGGCAAGGTTGGAGTAAAGTTAGACAGTCCAAAACTGGGTCGAGCAGGCCTGCATGAAAAGAGATTGTTGGTGAAGAAAGGACAGATGACTGTGGATCAATAGCAGCGTGTTCTCATTCATGTCCTTCCATGCTTGCTTTCACAGATATGCTGGATGACTTTAAAGATCAGAAGACAAGTGGCATGCCTGTAATCTCAGCACTTTGGGAGGCTGAGGCAGGTAGATCACTTGAGGTCAGGAGTTTGAGAGCATCCTGGCCAACACAGTGAAACCCTGTCTCTACTTAAAATACAAAAATTAGTGGGGCCTGGTGGTGCATGCCTGTAATCCCAGCTAGTCAGGAGGCTGAGGTGGGAGAATTGCTTGAATCTGGGAGGTGGAGGTTGAAGTGAGCCTAGATTGCACCACTGCACTCCAGCCTGGATGACGGAGCAAGACTCCATCACTGCACCCCCACTGCCAAAAAAAAAAAAAAAAAAGAAAGAAAGATGCGTGAACAGTTGAAGCCCAAGAGCACAAAATTACAAAATTTTGGCACTATCAAATGACAGAAAAGTTAACAACAACCAAAAAAACAAAGGTAGAAAGATGTTGAACGCAATAGAATGCTTTTGTTGCAGTATAAAATGGAATTTAAACTGGCTAAACAAAAGAGATTTATTTGTTTGCACAATTAAAAAGTAAAGATGTAGAACCATCTTCAAGAGTGGCCTCATCAATCTTTCTCTGGGATTCTGTGGGCCTTGCCATCCTGCATGTCTTATGTTTATCCTCAGGCTAGGCCAGGGGGTCATTTCCTGGGGAAGAGAGCATGTAGCTCCTGAAGGGTTGATTGAAAGGCTTGTGGTTTGCCTTGATTAGCTAACTTCTGGACCAATCACTGTAGCTAGGGGGAGTGCCTTGCACTGTAGAAGGAGATAGTATAATTGTTTTTTAATGCCTCATGATATGTCTGGCTGTGTCCCCACCCAAATCTCATCTTGAATTGTAACTCCGACAATTCCCACATGTCGCAGGACGTACCCAGTGTGAGGTGATTGAATTATGGGGGCAGGTCTTTCCTGCGCTGTTCTTGTGATAGTGAATGAATCTCACAAGATCTGATGGTTTTAAAAATGGGAGTTTCCCTACACAAGCTCTCTTTTTTGCCTGCTGCTCCTCCTTGCCTTCTGCTGTGATTGTGAGGCTTCCCCAGCCATGTGGAACTGTATGTCCATTACATGTCTTTTTTGTAAATTGCCAAGTCTCAGGTATGTCTTTGTCAGCAGTGTAAAAACAGACTAATACACCTCCCAAACCCCACAGCTGCTAAATAGTGGGGGAAGAGTGAGTCATCGCTTGAGCAGACTGCAACTCAAGGCCTACATAATCTTAATGCCTACTGATCTCTTGTTTCTTCCAGGAAAAGCTCCAGGGAGGGCTTTGGAGGGGCTGGTCCATGTGCTCTTTCCTGAACCAATGCTAGGATTAAGGGGGATAGCCCAGAGTTGTGTGTTAGCTGCCAGAAGTGAATGGGAAGAGTCAGCACCACACAAACAACATGGAACGAACTCCTCATAGTCACCACAGTCCCTTCAGTGGGTTTTCTGGATTAGTGATAGTGATACCACAGTTATAAAATAGTCTCCATTTTCTGCTCCAGAGAATGATTTTATTTTCATTTTCATTCTTTGTAGAGCTTATTTATGTGTTTTTATAATCTGTTGACTCGGTTTTTTAAAAAACTAATTTTCATTTCATTTTCATGTAAAGGATCAGTGATATCTTTCTTGGTAATCTGCAAATTCCTCCAAAGCAGGTGTCCTCTTCTCTTCTCTTCTCTTCTCTTCTCTTCTCTTCTCTTCTCTCCTCCCCTCTCCTCTCCCCTCCCTTCCCCTCCCCTCCCCTCCCCTCCTTTTGTCTCCCCCTTCCTTCTCCTTTCCTTTCCCTTCCCTTCCCTCTTCCTTTCCCCCTTCCCCCTTCCCCCTTCTCCCTTCCCTTCCCTTTCCTTTCCTCCCTTCCCTTCCCTTCCCTTCCCTTCCCTTCCCTTCCCTTCCCTTCCTTCTTCTTTCATTTCTCTTTAAGACTTTTTACTACCAGTTCAATCATGGATTTTTAGTAGTAAGCTAAAGCTGGTTCTTTCTGGCTCTCTAGGGTCAATAGCTAAATGTTCAGAAAGTTTTTGAGTTGGTTTTAAACCATTAGTGTCTTAAAATTGTCCCTGGGGGAGTATTTATACCATGGAAATTGGAAATGCTACAAATCAGGACTTTTCTCCCTCAGCCAATTAGCTGTAAACCACTAATCCTGTGTCAAAACATATTATAATAAAATGCTTTTCCTGTGTTATAGTTCATCCTCTAGGAAGTAAATTGTAATTCCAGTTTCCATTTTCTGTCTGTATTGTGTTTAAAGATTTAAAAACATAAAATTATTAGGAGATTAAGTACAATTTTTCAAATAATATTGAGTCCATTATATATTTTTTTTCTGATTTCAAAACCTGAGAGTCTTAAAAAATAAAAAGACAAGCCACAAATTGGAAGAACATATTTGCAAGTAATACATCTGGTAAACTATTTCCATCCAGACTACATAAGGGATACCTATAACTCAATAAATGGAAGACAAACTATCCAACTAAAAAATAGGGAAAAGAGCTGGGTGTGGTAGCTCATGCTTGTAATCCCAGCACTTTGGGAGGCTAGGGCGGGAGAATTGCTTGGGCCCAGGAGTTTCAGATCACCCTGGATAACATAGCGAGACCTCATCTCTCTTAAAAAAACCCAAAAAAACAAAAACAAAACAAAACAAATATATATATATATAGGCAAAATGTATGTATAGAGTTTTTTTTTTTTTTTTTTCTGAAACAGAGTCTTACTCTGTTGCCCAGTCTGGAGTGCGGTGGCACAATCTCAGCTCACAGCAACCTGTGCCTCCTAGGTTCAAGCTATTCTCCTGCCTCAGCCTCCAGAGCAGCTGGGATTATAGGCATGTGCCACCACACCTGGCTAATTTTTGTATTTTTTAGTAGAGATGAGGTTTCACTATGTTAGCCAGGCTGATCTGAAATTCCTGAGCTCAGGTGATCCACCCACCTTGGCCTCCCAAAGTGTTGGGATTACAGGCATGGACCACCACACCCAATCTGAATAAACATTTAACAAAGAAAATACAAAATGGCTAATAATCTCATGAAGAAAAGCTTAACACCATTAATCATTAGGGAAATGCAAAATAAAACTACATGCTATTATTACATACCTACTAAAATGGCTATAATAAAAAAGACTGACAATATCAAGTTTTTGCTAAGATGTGTGTAGAAATTGGAAATCTCATACATTGCTGGTCAGGAATGCAAAAACAGTGCAACTTCTATGGAAAACAGTTTGGCAGTTCCTCAAAAAGGTAAATATAGAATCTTTAATCTAGAAATTCCACTCCTAGATATATACCCAAGAGAGTTGGAAACATGTACCACACAAAATTTGCACATGAATGTTCATAACAGCATTATGTGTAATAGCCAGATGGAAACAATCCAGATGTTCATAAACTAATGAGTGGATACATAAAAGGTGATATATTATCTACACAGTAGAGTACTATTCAGCAATAAAAAGGAATGGCTATTGATACATGATACAACACGAATGAACCCTAAAACATTATGTTAAGTGAAAGAAGCCAGACACAGAAGACTGTCTTGTATAATTTCATTTACAAGAAACCTTAAGAAAAAGGCAAATCTTATAGTGACCAAAAAAAAAAAAAAAAAAAATCAATTGTTGCCTGGACCTGAGAGTAGGAATGTAAGTGATTGCAAATAGGCACCAGGGACTTTTTTGGAGTGACGAAAATATTTTTAAGTGAACAGTGGTTGCTACATGACTCCATAAATTTACAAGAAATCATTGTACACTTATGTTGAACAAATTTAAAGATATGTAAATTATGCCATTCCTTACCCTGCCAACACCTAGTTGCATGGAAGTGGAGGCTTGGGTACATTCAAGATTCAGCTTCACAGTAAGCCACTGCCATGGCCGAGGAAGGCATTACTGCTGGAGGTTTAATGGATGTTAATACTGCTTTACAAGAGGTGCTGAAGACTGCCCTCATCCATGATGGCCTAGCATGTGGAATTCTCGAAGCTGCCAAAGCCTTAGACAAGTGCCAAGCCCATCTTTGTGTGCTTGCATCCAACTCTAATGAGCCTGTGTATGTCAAGTTGGTGGAGGCCTTTTGTGCTAAACACCAAATCAACCGACTTAAGGTTGATGACAAGAAACTGGAGGAATAAGTAGGCCTCTGTGAAACTGACAGAGAGGGGAAGTCCTGTAAAGTGGTTAGTGGCAGTTGTGTAGAAGTTAAGGACGCTGGCAAGGAGTGTCAGGCCAAGGATGTCATCAAAGAGTACTTCAAATGCAAGAAATGAACACACAAAACTTTGGTGCATACCAACATGCACACGCACCCACTCACACACACAAATTATGGCTCTGTAATAAAGCTGTTTCAAACAGCCTGAAAGTCACAAATTCACTTATGTATTTCTCATTAATAAGTAAAAGTAATAAGCCTTCAGGGGTTTAACCTTTTCAGCTTGTTTCATCCGCACTCTTCAAACTTTGATGAGTGACTCAGAAACATTGAATATGCATACTTTTCCCAGGAACAAGATATTTAATCTTTTCCTTGGTTTTAGAATCTAACCTACTGAATGAAAATATTTTAGAGTTATGTTATAATTTGATGACTGCTTATGTGGAAATTAACTATCACAAAGAAAATTGGAGACATTTCCAGTCATACGCTTGTCAAAGTGGAAAAAGTTTTAATGATATAAAAACATAACTAAATAAAAACACATGGAAATGCATGCACACACACACAAAGTAAGAAATTTATGATTAAGGATGACTTTGGATTTTTAAAATATAATCTTATTCTATGTACTTTATCCAGGTAGATTGTTATTTACCTTTTCACAGTATTTTCAACTGCGGCACATTATAATTTTTTCTGGGCATTGCTTTTATTATTTGATTGTTCTGATAATCAGGAAGTCATTCTTCATGCAATTTGAATTAACTCCTATCTCCTTACAATCTACCTTGTGATTAAAAATGGGGAAAGATTTGGCTGTGTTCTGAAAATGTGCTGTGGCTGACCCGGCAGCCATAATTTCAAAGTTTATTCTGGCTCTTCAACTCTGTACTGGGAGGCCTTGAGAAGAGTTTGAAGAAGGTTGCAGTGATTTCAATCTTTCTGTGTAAGAAAACTGGACTTTTTAAGAGGCTTCAGGTGTGGTACTCATGCCTATAATTCCAGCCTTTGGGAGGCCAAGGTGAACAGATCATTTGAGGCCAGGAGTTCAAGACCAGCCTGGCCAACATGGTGAAACCCCATCTCTACTAAAAATACAAAAATTAGCCGGGCGTGGTGGCAAGTGCCTGTAGTCTCAGGTACTAGGGAGGCTGAGGCACGAGAATTGCTTGAACCTGGGAGGCAGAGGTTGCACTGAGCCAAGATAATGCCACTGCACTCCAGCCTGGGTGACAGAGCCAGACTCTGTCTCAAAAAAAAAAAAAAAAAAGAAAGAAAGAAAGAAAAAGAAAATATGACTTTTTTTATTGTATGAGGGATGGAGCCCCGGAGGCAGAACAGCTAGACAACTAAACAGCAGGGCAGGAGTTTGTCTGCCAAGGTACAGAAATGCTTACAAGACTTTGTAGAAACAGCAATTAAAATGTTACTTTATAGATATTTCTGTTTCTCTGAAGTAAATTCTCTCCATCGTCCCCAAACTTCAGCAAAGTCAGCTTCTCTGGAAAGCTTGTGTAAAAAGATGTTCATCAATCTTTCTCACTGTGGTTAAGAGGTAGATGGAGAATGCCAGAACAGGAGATGAGCTTCTTGTGTGGATCTATTCAGGCTAACGAGAGTTAGCAAATGCTAAATGGTCGTTAGTAGAAGCAGAGCCAAAAGTAATCACAGAGACTTAGGCTTCCTGATACTTCTTAGAAATTTGGGACAGAGTTAGACTGCCTGTATATATGGTCTTAAAAGAAAGCATCAAAATGTTCTGTTTGTATTAATACATACCGATTGTTTTTGGAGGTCAGTGAAAGGCTTGAATATACTTCTTCCTTAGGCTGTACTAATACTATAAACCTAACACAAGAAAAACTTTTCTTTATTTTGAGATAGGATCTTGCTCTGTTGCCCAGGCTGGTGTATAGTGGTGCAATCACAGCTCACAGCAGCCTAAACTCTAGGGCTCAAGAGATCCTCCCACCTCAGCCTACCAAGTAGCTGGGACCACAGGTGCACACCAACATGCTTAGCTAATTTTTTTGTTTTTTTGTAGAGATGGGAATCTCTCTACCTTGCCCAGGCTGATCTTGAACTACTGGGCTAAAAGGATCCTCCTGCCTTAGCCTCCTAAAATGTTGGGATTATAGGCGTGAGCCCCCGTGCAAGGCCCAAGAAGAGCTTTTGAAGAAGAGAATTGGCATATGTATGTGTGTTTAAAACTACCCTCTGGTAATATTATTCTTAATCTTACAACAATAAGATTACATTGATGAGGTCAGATTCAAGTTATTTTTTTAGGATATCTGCAGTATAATTTATAAGTTACTTTAACTTCTATTTATTCCCAGACCCGCTTTCCAAGGTTTATCACCCCCACTCTGCTAGCTAATGTTCCTGAAATTCTAGATTTCTAAATAATGTCCTCATATTGCAACTTCTTAATCTGTCATTTGGGACTTAGCTTTTTTCCCCCTGTATTAGTCTGTGTTTAATTTGGGGAAATGCAACCACTCTAGTAATTTAGTACAGGGAATTACCAATTCAGTGCAGTGATTACCAAATTGCTGGGAGTAGGGGATGGGGTAGGGAAAAACTGAGTGGGAGGCAAAGGCTATTGCAGGACTATTGGGTTCAGTGGCATACCATGGCGAGTAGGGTTGATACAGAGGTCAGGTGGCTGCTGTTGTCACCTCTGCTAATGCCCCACATCCATGAAGTCCTATAGAGACATTGGGATGTGAAGTCTGCCTACTGCAAACATTCTTTTTCTTCTTTTCTTTTCTTTGAAGACAGCGTCTTGCTCTGCCACCCAGACTGGAGTGCAATGATGGGATCTCAGCTCACTACAACCTCTGCCTCCTGGGTTCAAGCGATTCTCCTGCTTTAGCCTCCTGAGTAGCTGGGATTACAGGCACCTACCACCACAGCTGGCTAATTTTGTATTTTTAGTAGTAGAGATGGGGTTTCATTATGTTGGCCAAGCTCATCTCAAACTCCTGAGCTCAGGGGATCCACCTACCTCTCAAAGTGCTGGGATTACAGGCGTGAGCCACTGTGCCCGGCCTACTGCAAACATTCTTATCTGTCTAATCTTGTTTACCAGCTGCCTCAGCCACAAGGAAATGGCCTTTGCCTCACTTCTGCCTTCCAAATCTCAAATGAGTGCGTCTTATGACAGAACTTAAATTGCATCCAGAACTGTGGCTGCAGGACCTTTTGGGAAATGTGGTCATTTTTAGCTTCCCAGCCTTCATAATTAAGGGGGTATGCTGAAAGTGTGCAAATGTATATTGAAGGCCAAATGATAATAAGTTTCCTTCCCCTACCCCTGATGTAGTTACACTAGCAGTTTTGGCTAAAGCAATACTCAGTGTTTACGTTATCATGACTGTGCAAATGTTATGCAATGTTTAGCCATGCTGTGCACTACGCCACACCTCTTTCGCGTATAATACTTTTCCCTGCAGTTAACAATCCTCCCCTTTCATTTGCCAAATTTGCTAAGATATTCTTGCCGATTTATCAGATCTTATGATATCTCTGTCACATGCTTCTCAATAATCCTTTCAATGTATTTAAATATGAATTGGGGATGGAGGGGCAAATGTGACAGAGTTGGTGTGTAAGTCTGGCTGCTATTGTTCTGAATGTAGAGTAGAAAAAGCAGCTGAAAGTCTCAGTTTTCAGCATCCAGATTTTCACTTAATCCCTCACTTCCTGTTTTCAGTCTTTCATCCCCCACAGTATGTTTGGTTTCAGGAGTTCAGGGTTTCTCTGAGCGAAAAATTCTGGTCCTTGATGGGTGAGGTGAAGTGGGAAAGGGACCTAGACTTCCAGTTGCTTCATAAACAAACAAACTGTACAGTCTGTCAACTAGGCCCTGATTTCAGCTTGAGCCTCACTGCTACTTCCCATAGGAACTCTGCTGTCCTAGCCTCAAGCCTCCAGATAACACATTGGCTGGCTTTACTAGTTTCTCACTCTGTGGACCCTGAGGTTACACTGCTAAATTAGTTACTTCTGCTCTATCTTCTTTTCCACTAAATTTGTTGAGATATTTCTCACCTGCTATTGTCCGTTTATCTTTTTTTTTCATGTACTTTACCGCCTTTTAACTCTTCTCTTTTTTTTCTCCATTTTTGTGGGATTTGTGAAAACAGAAGAAATAGATGTTTGATCTGGTTTGGCTGTGTCCCCACCCAAAACTCACCTTGAACTGTAACAATCTGCACATGTCATGGGAACGACCTGGTGGGATGTAATTGAATCATGGGGGTGGTTTCCCCGGTGCTGTTCTCGTGACAGTGAGTGAGTTCTCACGAGATCTGATGGTTTTATAAGCGTCTGGCATTTCCCCTCCCGGCGCTCATTCTCTCTCTTGCCACCCTCTGAAGAGGTTTCTTCCACCATGATTGTAGGTTTCCTGAGACCTCCCCAGCCATGCAGACCTGTGAGTCAGTTAAACCTCTTTTCTTTATAAATTACTCAGTCTTAGGAAGTTCTTTATAGCAGCATGAGAACGGACTAATACAATGTTCAATTAACTGTGCTAACTAGAATTGTCTGTGCCTTTCCCACCACAACCTGTATTTTCTCCATAAGGTTTTTTTGATTTTCCTGTGGTGATTATGACATTTTAGAAATGCTTTACTGCATTTTTATATATAAAGAAATTGAGGCTCAGAAAGATTAGCTAATGTATTCAAGATCAAATAGTTAGAAAGTAGCAGAGTCAGAACTGAAAATTTGGTCTCATTAAGTTCCAGGGAAGCATTAGGACCTGGAGAGTGACTTGTATTGTAGACACCCTGAAATATCTATTGAATGAATAAATAATTTTCACAAATTCTCATGCAGTCTTTGTGTGAACTACCCCATCATGTGCACTGGTAATATTCTGCATCTTGATCTGGCTGCCTATTTTACAGGTGTGTTCAGTTTGTGAACATTCTATTCTGGAAGGTTTTTTTTTTTTTTTTTTTTTTAAATCTCATGAGAGGGCAGGACCTGGAAGATCAGGAAGGGCCAGGACTTGGAAACGGTCATAGGGAAGATATTGAATGGACGACCCTTCAGGAAAATGCTGTGGGAAAATCTGGCCTGCAATCAGATCATGGTATCCAGGAGGAATTGTCATAGGAAAAACAGAAATTAAAAAACAAACAACAAAAAACCCAAAAAAACAGTCCAGTCCAGTATGGAAACACTGTGGAAAAATCTGGCCTGCAATGAGATTATGGTATCCAGAATGAATTGCCATAGAAAAAAATAAAAACAACAAACAAACCTCCAAACAGTCCAGTACAATAGAGCGAATGCATCTGGGAGACTGAAGACGTACCGAGTACAGTCAAGCAGGTGGAATATGGGAAAAGAATATGAAAAGCTAAAATTAAAGTGGATAAAAAGCATACTGTAGATTTTTAGTAGATATTAGGGCCTATATTCTGAAAGGGAAGATAGGAGTCAAGAACTAAAGCGTTGACAGGTTTTCAAGAATAAATTTACGATTTATTTCTTAAATTATCTCCAGTTTTCTCATATCCTTATAAAACTGTGGTGATACAACTAGCTTGGGTGCACTACAGGTTTGACATGTTTTAGTTGGCACATTGTAGTTTATAAAAGAAATGACATGAGTATAAAAACAAATGTGATGCACTAAGTAAAAGAGTGCTAAGAGAAAGTACTGTGCTTATTTTTGTGTAATATTTTATTTTTAAACCATTTTAATTTTTAAAAACATAAATTACTCATGATTCTTTCACTTTTTTGAATATATAAAAATGTTTTTATGACATAGAGTTACTGTCAATGTCCAGTTTGACCGCAAACATTAGTTTACAACTTATAGCTGCATTATTGTTTAAATATTTTTTGGTAGTATGATAAATGGACAGAAAATCAAATTATACTTGCAAAACTGAATGAATTTTCACAAACTGAACACTTCTGTGTCATGAAAGCCAGACCAAGGCAAAGAATATTATCAGCATTGCAGAAGCCCTCTTTGTGCACTGAAGCCACTAACCAACCCTCCCACCTTCCCCAACAAGAGTAACTGTCTTGACTTCTAAACATTGTACATCAGTTTTACCTGTTTTTATATTTTATATTAAGAAAATCATACATTATATACTGTTTTTGTGTTTGACTTCTTTTCACTCATCATTGTTTATGACAGTTATCCATGTCATTAGGCATAGTAGATCATTTATTCTCATTTATGTATATTATTCCACATTGAGAATATTTTATACTTTATTCTACTGTTGATGGGCTATAAACATGCCAATTATTTTAAAGGAAAAATATTAATATAAAGAATTGGTTAAATAGGTGTTGGAGGACTGAAAGGGGAAAAGGAAACACTAAGATAATACAAAGACAATTAACTGCAGGAAGCACCTGTCAGACTTGTGGACAAAGGGGAAAGTTAAGATCATTAGAACCTAGAAGTTGAGAGGAGAAGTTCTATGGAGATGGAATCAAGATCTCTGAAGAGGGGTTGTGGCTCAGGGGGTGCTGATGCCTTGGGACCTTGTAAAAGGGGTCCCCGAGGATCCCAGATGGTACAGATTCCTCTGAGGGGGATGAGGAGACTGGCTCTGAGAGTGTGGGAAAAACTGAACACCGCAACCAATTGCCAATGCCGGAGTGAAGAACCATTGTTGTAATGATGCTGACAGAAGCAGAAAGCAAAACAGGAAGGAATCTAGTTCCTTCTCCCTTGGCAAGCCTTCCAGTCTCTCTTTAGCACTTCCCTTGGTAGAACCCAACATAGATTTATCTGGCAAAGTAGAAATACATTTGCAGAATTTCAGCCTCGACGTTACAAAGCAGAGTACAGAATGATAGTTTTGGAGCTGAGAAATAATAACTGGAAAACCAGTTATATGTAGTTTCCAGGTATTAGCTCTCACTGACTGTCTTAGTCCCTTTGGGCTGCTATAACAGAATACCTTGGACTGTGTAATTTATAAACAATAGAAATGCATGACTCACAGTTCTGGAGGCTGGAAAGTCTAAGATCAAGGTGCCAGCAGATTTGATGTCTGGTGAGGGCCTGTTTCTCATAGATGGTGCTTCCTTTGTGTCCTCACATGGTGGAAGGGGCAAACAAGCTCTCACAGGCATCTTTTACAAGGGCATTAATTCCATTTACTGCCCTCCTGACTTAGTGACCTCCCAAAGGCCCTACTTCGTTTTTTTTCTTTTTTTTTTTTGAGACGGAGTCTTGCTCTGTCGCCCAGGCTGGAGTGCAGTGGCCCGATATCAGCTCACTGCAAGCTCTGCCTCCCGGGTTCACGCCATTGTCCTGCCTCAGTCTGCCGAGTAGCTGGGATTACAGGTGCCCACCACCTCGCCCAGCTAATTTTTTTTTGTATTTTTAGTAGAGACGGGGTTTCACCGTGTTAGCCAGGATGGTCTCGATCTCCTGGCCTCATGATCCGCCCGTCTCGGCCTCCCAAAGTGCTGGGATTACAGGCTTGAGCCACTGCGCCAGGCCAGGCCCTACCTCTTAATATCAACACATTGTGGATGAGGTTTCAGTATATACATTTTTGAGAGACACAAACATTCAGACATTGGCATCAATAGTGCTACTGTGAATACTCTAGTATATGTTCTTTGGTAAATATATGTTTACAGTTCTCTTGGGTTTATATACAGGAGTGGAACTGTTGAGTCACAGCCTATGTATATATGCAATTTTAGTAGAAATTGCTAAAGAGATTTAAAAGTTATACCAATTTATACTGTCACCAGCAGTATATGAAAGTCTCAGATGTGTGGGTGTGCAGTAGCACCTCATTGTGATTTTATTTGTATTTCTTTGACAAGTAATGAACTTCAGCCCCCCAAAATTAATTGGCCATCTTGATATTCTCTTCTGTAAAACGCCTATTCAGGCCATTTGTTCGTCTTTCTACTGGGGTGTCTGATTTTTTTCTTACTAATTTGTAGGAGTTCCCCATATATTCGGGATATTAGTACTTTGCCAGATACATACATTGTGAGTATCTTATCTCACTCCATGAATTGTATTTTCACTCTTAAAAGTTACTAGCTACTAGTGTCTTTTGAGAGAGAAAAATTATTAATTTTAAGATAATCCAATATTTGAAAAATTTCCTTCATAGTTTTCCTTTACATTCATAACTTGACTGACTGCCTGGTAGAGAGGCCTAGCTTTCCCCTCATCTCAGCTTTTGACATGCCTTCCTCGCTAAGCTTAATCATTTCTAGCTTTTGATTTAGAGTACGAAATGTGTGATCTTCCTTTCCTTGAACACTTAGAGGCCACTGTAGGTTTTTTAATTGGCCAATTTCAATATTGTTGTGTCTCAGGGAACAGGGAGGCCAGCGGGGGAGAGAGAGAGAGAGACCGCTGGTTGGTGGAGTAGTGGGGACACACACAACATTTACCAATTAAATTTGCTGTCTTATATGGGCATGGTGCAGGGTGTCCCCAGTTACAATAGTAACGTAAAAGATCACTGATCACAGATCGCCATAACAGATATATTAGTAATGAAAAAGCTTGAAATATTGTGAGAGTTTCCAAATGTGACTCAGAGACATGAAGTGAGCACATGCTTTTGGGAAAATGGCACTGATAGACTTGCTATCTACAGGGTTGCCAGAAGCCTGCAATCTGTAAAAATCACAATATTTGTGAACTACAAATAAAATGAAGTGTAACAAAACAAAGTATGCCTGTAGATAATGGCAGTACTTTCCCTAAACTGATGAAACACATCAAAGATAGATATTGCCAAATTGCCTTTCAAAAATTTTGCAACAATGTATTGTTTCATTAATTGTATATGAACTCATGACATCATTGGGTTTTATCAAATTAAAAAAGGAATGCTAATCTGATAAGTATGCAATTTTGTCATTTTAATTTCCATTTTTAAAATAAAAAAATAATTTTTTAATGTTTGCCACTTATTTTAATTTCTGTGAATGGTCTGTTTGTGTCCTGTTGCCAACGGTTTAGTTTAGTTAGTTTATCGTCATGCGGAGGGTTTACAATTTTATAAGGTTAGATTTATAAGTTTACGTTTATGGCTTTTGTGGTTCTGGATTATGCTTATGAAGGCATTTTCCCTTTTAAGATTAAAAAATATTTCCTCTTTTTTGTGGACATTTTAATTTTTTTAATGTAAATATTTGATGTTAAACCTAAATTTATTTTGGGGTACGGAGTGAAGCCACTCTTTGGGGAATTGTATAAAGTTGCAAAAGTGCCCTTCACTGCTTTTAAGCAACTCTTTTTCCCTCACCTCCACCCCTGCTCTTCTCTAGGGTATTTTCAAAGTGTAAAGAGCACGTAAATTGGAAGGTGCCCCTAACTCCAGAGTAAAAACAAGATTGTGGTTGCAATGTTGGTCCATTGAGGGGATAATATTCTGTATTTGCTCTTTTGATAGCAACTGTCATAGGTCAAGCTCCTTATGAACTCTATGATTAGAATAAAACAACTTTGGATGCAGGCACAGAGAGTCTTCAGAATTCCTAGTCTGTAGACAAGTTTTCTTGCTCAGCAGCATTGCCAAAGAAAATAGCAGGGAGATGGACAGCTGGGAAATGCAACCAAGTTGTGCATTGGGTCAGGCACAGAAAACCTTCTTTTGGCCTTTTTATTATTTATTCAAGAATAAAATCGTTGTTCAAATAGATTATACTAAAAGGAACCATATTTCAGATTGACCTGTAGACAGGTTTGTATGAAAATGTCATAGGGCTAACCACATGAAAGAAATCTTCCTATGAGCTTTCTTATTTCAATATTCATATAAAGAATCAGGCAGGTACATCTAATTTCATAAAATGCTTTTTAAGAAATATTTTCATGAGCATCTGTACCCATAGGATTAAGTAAATACCTAGCTTATCTAAGTGGAAGGTAAGTGAGATGCTATGATAAACAACTAGCTTGTTTCTTATTCAGAATGCTCTTATTTTTTTTTTTTTCTGCAGGTGTCCTCTTCTGTGAAGGCTTACTAAAATATACCATTATTGCAGTTTTTATTGTGTGCCCCTTTTGTCCTTCATCTATTACGTAGTTCATAAGAGAATATAACTGAGTCTCAGGTGTCTACATTTTTATAAGATCATGTAACAGACAGGTGTCTTTAGGGACAACCAGCATAATCTCTTCTTTGATTTAATAATTTCTCTATAGCATCCTTGGATGAGTCTTCAAAACTCTTTTCAGTAACAGTAAAATTACCACCTTAGAAAGTAGCCAATGGTAGTGCTAGACAGTTTTTTTTTTTTGGGATGGAGTCTCACTCTGTTGCCCAGGCTGGAGCATAGTGGCATGATCTTGGCTCACTGCAACCTCCCCCTCCCAGGTTCAAACGATTCTCATGCCTCAGCCTCCCCAATAGCTGGGACTACAGGTATGCGCCACCATGCCTGGCTAAGTTTTGTATTTTTAGTAGAGATGGGATTTCACCATATTGGTCAGGCTGATCTCAAACTCCTGACCTCAGATGATCCACACACCTCGGCCTCCCGTAATGCTGGGATTACAGGCATAAGCCACGTGCTTGGCCTAGACAGTTTTTATTATAGCACATTTATTTCTTGTTTTGGCATAAATGGACTCAAATTCAGAAAAGAATAAGCTTGGTGGTGAAAGGACGTGGGATCACATCATTTAAGGAATGTTCGCAAGAGCCTGAGCATGATTCTTTTGCTAAATACTCAGGAGAAACAGACAGCTTTTTGAGAATATAAAGTGACTATCCTATGTGAAGTAGATTAAGCCAGTGTGTTTGATCCCAAACATGATTTTGACTTACTAAATGAGTTGCTAACAGAGCTGGTTAAGGATAGAATGGCTGCTTTAGTAAGATCCTGACTATAGCAGGAATAAGCAGCAGACCGCTTGGTGGAATTACACTGTAGATGATACTCACACATTGATCCAGTTCCAACAATAGATTATGACACTCTATAATATTTGCTTCCTTCTAACTTCCATCTGTTTCTGGCCCCTGAGACTCCTCCTTGCCTGCTGGCCCTAGCTTGGATGCTAAATTAGTTTTCTTGGGATGCTGAAACAAAGTACCACAAAGTGGTTGCTTAAATATGTAAATTTATTGCATCCGGTTCTGAAGGCAGTAAGTCTAAAGTTAAGGTGTTGGCAGGGTTGGTTCCTTCTGAGGGCTGTCAGTGAAGGAACTGTCCAGGACTTTTCTTGGCTTGTAGATGGCTATCTTGATGGTCAATGGCGTTCTGTTTGCAAATTTCTACCTTGTATAAGGATATCAGTTATATCGGATTATGGACCACCCCAATGAACTCATTTTGACTTATTACCTCTGGAAAGACTTTATCTCCAAGGCTGGGTATGGTGGGTCACTCCTGTAATCCCAGCACTTTGGGAGGCCGAAGCAGGTGGATCAGCTGAGGTCAGGAGTTCGAGACCAGCCTTACTAATATGGTGAAACCCCGTCTCTACTAAAAATAAAAAAATAAGCCAGGTGTGGTGGTGGTATATGCCTATAATCCCAGCTACTTGGGAGGCTGAGACAGGAGAATCGCTTGCACCCAGGGGGTGGAGGTTGCAGTGAGCCAAGATAGCACCATTGCATGCACTCCAGCCTGGGTAACAAGAGTGAAATTCCATCCCCCCCCCCCAAAAAAAAAGAAAAAAAAAAAGACCTTATCACCAAATAAGGTCACATTTTGAAGTACTAGGGGTTAGGACTTTATATGAATTTGTGGGGGGGGGAACACAATTCAACCCACAAAAGATATATATGGGAAAATTTGACCTGTAGGATAAAGAGACTGGTAGAGCTTATGAATTCTAGGAATTAGCCAGGCCAGTCAATATTTTGCCAAATTTCTATTGTCTTAGAATTAGCAGCTTATCATAAGCACTTTACTATGCCCATGGATTCTGTGGATCAGGAATTTGGAGAAGGCCTAGTTCAACTGGCTCATCTCTGCTCATAGTCTGGGGTCTCAGTTGAGAAGATCTGCAGGCTGGGGGTGACTCAAGGGGTGGGTGCTGGAGTCATCTGGAAGTATCTTCATTCACTTATGTGGTGGTTAATGTTATTTGTCAGCTGGGACATTAGTAGAAGTGTCAATTGAAATACTTACATATGGCCTCTTATCGTTGCCTGGGCTTCCTCAAACTATGGCAACCTCAGGGGAGCCAGGGCTCCAAAAGTGAGTATCTCAGTATTTAAAATGGAAGCTGCATTGTCTTTTCTGACCTTACTGGGAAGTCATGAAATGCCACTTGTGCTGCCTTCTGTTGGTTAAAGGTGAGTCGCAAACCCACCCAGATTTTGAGGAGGGGATATAGGTCTTATATCTCTCTTGATAAGAGAATTTCTGACCATTAAAAAAACAAAAAAACAAAAAAACCACTATCTCTTTAGAAGGGATTTAGGCTGGGTGCAGTGGTTCATACCTGTAATCCTAGCACTCGGGAGGCCAAGGTGAGAGGATCACTTGAGCCAAGGAGTTCAAGACCAGACTGGGCAATGTAGCAAGACCCTGTCTCTACAAAAAAATAAAGGAAAAACAAAAAACCGGCCAGGTGTGGTGGTGCATGCCTGTGGTCCCAGCTACTTGGGAGGCTGAGGTAGGAGGATCACTTGAACCTGGGAAGTCGAGGCTACAGTGACCCGTGATTCCACTACTGCACTCTAGCCTGGGTGACAGAGTGAGACACCATCTCAAAAAGAGACGTACATATTTTGAAAAATAAAATGAAGAAGATTTAAATTATAAAATGTATTGTAAAGGACCTTCTAAAAGATAGACAAGTTTTCCTTGTCCTGCTTTTGGGAAGCAATAGAAAATAGACTGTACATAGAAAAAATAAGGCTTGTAGAGCTTAGTCGGGCTTACTGGACACGCACGGCCACTTCATATACTGGTCACGTGTGTCTTTCCACAACATGGAATAACTTTTGCTTTTAAAGTTAATCTCATGCTCTGCAGGATCTGCTGAGGCTTTTAGAAACTACAAAAGCAAAAACTAAAAAAAAAAAAATTATAATTCTGTTAAGTTTTAAACAGAAAAGTATAAAATAAAGAGGAATAAGTGTAACACATTTGTGTGTGTGTGTGTGTGTGTGGGAAGGTTCTCATGACTTGTCCAGATAATTGTACTACCTAATTTATTTATTTCATACAAGCCCTGAGCAGACTAGGGATTTTAACTGGCCTTGATATAGTCAACAGATGGCTTTCACTTTCTATGTAATTTCAGCTCTGTTGACTTTATAGCTCTTTTTATATATCTGCTTCAAAACACATTATAACTTGTACAGCAATTTTATCAGACAAGCTGGACTGTGTAGTGAGAAAATTATTTTCTATTCTTTCCCTTTAAACCTGCTTTTGGATTGACTCTTCCTTTCCTAGATGAAATATTTGGCAGGTATAATAGCATTCTGGTTCCTTCAATCACAGGGAGGCCTTGTTTTAGCCAATAAAAATCCCAATCAAGGATAATATCATAATTTAGGATTCTTATCTAATTTAGGGTTCTCTTGTGTTCCAGCTTAGGCCTGACCGGGGAAAACATGCTCTGCTTTTTCATGATATTCGGATTCTGCTTGGTAAGGGCTAGACTATGAAGAGTCTGTTTTGTCAGATTAGAGAACTTGGGCCCCATCTCTCTCTCACCAATGCACTGGAGAATAAAGAAACCCAGGTGAGGAGGAGTGAATGAGCAAATTTTGCCTTTCTTCTTCCCAAATCACTGAGGCCAAATTTGGTTGGTGCTTGGAGGAAAAAAAAAAAAAAATCAACATAAAATTGGATCAAGATTGAAGTTTTAAAAATCAGATTAGACTAGGCTAGAAATTAATAACTGAAAGTAACCCCCAGCCTATGTAATCTGCTCAAGATATTAAAAAATAGGAAAGAGAGATTGTATAGAGCATGGTTAAAAGGAGAAAAATATGGTTTCATGTTGGTATTCTACTAAGTTTAGATCACTTGAGAAATTTGGTTAAAAGAGGTACCCATTATTTAGCAGGGACAGGGTGTAGGGGAGTGGTATGTGGGAGACTGTGGAACACGCCAGGTTAATGCCAGGAAGATGCTTATTTGTATAATTTTGCTTGGAACTTGAAATTCAACTTTGCATTGTAAATTATAATATATAGCAATATGCTTTTTTGAGTTAGGCATTCTGGATTTTTAACAAAAATCCAGAGAAGTTACATGACGCTGGGTCCATCTTAGATGATCTTCCTCACTGCTCACTAAGCTCCACCACACTGGACTTGCTCAATTTCTTAATGCGCCAAGCTCTTTGTTGTTCTAGGAACACTGCTATGTTCTGCTTAGAATAACTTCCCCCAAATCTTCTCCTAGCTAACTCCTGTACATCTCTTAGGCCTTAAATTACATATCCTATTTTAGAGAAGTTGTCTCTGATCCCTCAGCATGAATTGGGTGCTTCCTCGTTATAATCATAGATGACTCTCTTTTCTTTTTTTATCACTGTAATCTGTAATTATATGTGTGTGTGTGTGTGTGTGTGTGTGTTTTTCTGATGTCTTATTCTTTCACTGAACGGTAAGCCTCACAAAGGTAGGACTACGTCTGTCCTCTTAATCACTATATAAGCAGTGTCTACCACAATGCCTGAAAGATAGAGGTTACTTGATGAACCTTTTTTGAATCAATGAGTTTGCTTGATTGTACTAAAACATTCGTAGTATTTCTGAAGACATTTTTTTTTTCTTTTTGTCTGGCATTGCCAGGCTACTCATACTGAGAGAGAGAATGAATAATTTACAGAATGAATATCTAGGCAACTTCAATTTAGGTGGTGTGCAGCAGAAATGAAGGGATAGAAGCGAGGCTTGAGACAAAGGATATCAGAAAATTCTCCAAGTAGTCCCAGTGATATGAACTGGATCCTAATTGTGGGACAGGCTTAATTTCTTACGCTCCTTGATTTTTCATCTCTGAACTGCTTTAAGGACACAGATGAAATGAGCCATTCTCACTTAGAAAGAGCGATGAGTTTGTGGGGATGGGGATTTTTCCATTTTGTTTGAAACGAATTATGTACAGTGGAATACATGTAGGACTGAATTATGGGAGCCTTAAATTTATTCTTCACAGGATTTTGAATCAAACAAATATTGACTGAGAATGTTTTGGAAATAATAATATAGTAATGTACTATGAAATAAGAAGTGGTCTGTGGAAGGAAAGAAAAAGGGCCAAATTTTAAAATCAAAGGTCACCTATTATTTCAGGACAGAGCATGTCTTTATCATTGTCACAAAAAGCTATAGTAGAAATAGAAATATGCATCATTGTTATTTAGGATTGCACCTGAACAATGCTAATTTACACAAGGCAGTTATTTTATAAACTTTTGAGGAATGGGACTTAGGTAGAAATGAAGGTTAGAATAAAGGTAGGTATAAAAGCTTGTAGGGAGGAAGATTTGTTTGTTTCTACCCACAAGTTGGGCCAATTCCCGGATGTCACATCACAAGCCAGATTCCAGAGGAAATGGCTGTTGACCTTTATTTCTTGTTCACTGCCATTGGACAAAAACATGAGTTTAACTTTCAAGTTGCTTTTGGCAGAGGCCTTGGGGTTACTGCTCTACCCCCAGCTCTTTTTTATGTGACACACAGAGCCTTGGCCATCCTTAACAGACGTGTCCTGAGTGCTGTTTCTTGGAATAGCAAGTAATATGGCCAATACCTAATTTTGATGTATGGATTATCTCATTTAATCCTCATTATTATTTATAATGCAGGTATTAGAATTATCTCCTTTTTATGGATAATGACACTGAGGCTTAGAGAAGCTAAGTCACTTGCCGAAGATTATACAGCCATTAAGTAGCAGTGACCAGATCTGAACCCATGCAATAGGATTCTAAACTCTGTACTGCCTCTCTTAATGACTGCCTATCGGGAATTCACTCTCCATGATGGTTGCAGTGCAAACTTGATGGAATGGAAGGCAAATGTTAATTGCTATATGACTTGCCTTACACTTATTTATGTCAGAGTGGAACTGCCAAAGGTCAGGATTGTTTGGAGGTCCATAAAAATTTCATATTGCTTGTCTTCCCTGTGCAAAGTGCTCATTGAATATCCTACCCCCAACCCCCCACCCCCTCCTTCTCCATCTCTCATGGGGTAAAGAGGACATACAAACTCTTTAGCAAAAATAGACATTATGGTGAAAATCAACTAGATAAATGAACATCCCCCCCTTATCTTTATAAAGTATGAACATTGAAAGAAAATCAGAGTTTTTTAAAAAGGCAAATTATGCCATTACAATTTGAATAAAGTACTCTTTTGTTTGACAACATAAAGCTTTTGCAGAAGTACTATGTTAATATGTAAAAGATTAAGGACAAATGAAAAGCTAAAACATTCCCCATCAATACTTGAAGTCTAGCAAAAATCATAGGATACAGGTTAAATTTAAGCAATTTTCACAGCAAGGATGGTGTTCAAAGTCATCACCCAGTAGGAGGGTGGCCCCTATTCCCGAGTTTTGATCCTTGACCATGATTCCTGGTCTGCAGACACCCAAAGCTGTTTCATCTCACTTTATATCTCTCAGAATGCCCTAGAATGTCTCTCCTTGCTTCTCCAGGAATCCCTATTACCAGTCCCTCCTACTCTCCAGCTCTCTGACTCTTGATTTTGGATTATATTTAAGATTGCTATTATTGTACTATGTAGGCCCTTACTTAAAATTTTAGACTCTCAAATGTTGCAGTCATACACTTCCTTTTTCCAAATTAGAAACTAAGAAAAATAATAGCAGCTCTCTTCTGTTTCCATCCTTCCCCTCTTTACAAAAAAGAAACTTAAAACTCTCAAAATAAAAATATTCCTTTCCATAAATTGGTTCTTCTTCCTGTTGGAACTGCACTTGATCAATATCTCATGACATACTTAATTCTGCATCTTTCAGCAGTAAATTTTGGGTAATAATTTTCAGGGACAAGGCAACTCTGCAATATTACCTTATCCATTAACCAATGAATCAGGTAAGAAATTTTGTTTTTGTTCTTTTTCCCTGATAAGCTATTTAAAATACATCTTTTGTAATATTTGGATATAATTTAAGATAGCACATAAAACTTGCAAGGAATTTCCATTTCGCCATGGACAACTTACCCTCAAAGTCATTGTCTCCCTCTAGTTTTACTTTCTATTTAAGTTTCATTTTTTATGGTAGCTAGACATCCATTGTGTGGACTTAATCACTGTACAAAGTGCATAGTGCCCACAATATTTTTAGGGGCCCACAAAAATATATGAATTTTATTTCTAATTCAATAATTAAAGTGTATACCAAAGCAGTCACAAAATACAATTGTGTATGTGCGTGTGTGTGTGTGTGCGTGTGTGTGTGTGTGTGTATGTGTATTCTTTTCAATGAAGGAAGGGGCTCTGAAGGCAAAAGTGCTTAGAACTCATGAAAGTCATAACACTACGAAAGTGGCTAGCTTTTTTATAGCAAATGAACATTTTAAAACTGCCAGCCATATTCCATATTCTTCAGAGTTTTTATGTTGTTTGTGGTTTTGATGATCATGTGAACCATCTAATTGCATAATTTGTGACCAATAAATTATGCAATTTATTGGTCACAAATTAACACTAAAGTGGAGTATAAAATTCTGAGAATATGAGTCTTGAACAATAAATAAGCCTTCAGGTATTGATATGTTACCTTAATTTGGCTTTAGTCATTCCTTATAAGTTTTATTTATTTATTTACTTTTTAATATAAACTTAAAATAAAATCCTATCCCCCTCCCCCACCAACTGAACAAACCCTCATTGTGCCCAAGAGAACTCCAGGAAAACCTTAAAACTGAGTTCCCAGCCATGATGGAATGGAAAGTCAGACATATCTCATTAAACCCTCCCTTTTATGGTTTAGGCAGAACAACTGATCAGCATTAGTGGTAAAATAGAGATCATCAGACTGACAGAACAAACTTTGTGGCAATAAGATACCATATTACACCATGATACAAACAGGACCTAAGGCCTTGCCAGGCAAGGATTAGTTCACGCACCCCCTACACTTAAATAATAAAGTAGGGTTTTCTTTTTCTCTGGCAGCTAAACAAGCACTGGCTTCGAGATAAGCAATATTAAAACAATTTGCACCTCTACCAGATTCTGACCCCCACTCCCGGTTCCACCCACTCCCTGTTCCACCAGCCATAGCTATAGCTTTGATTGGATAAGAGACTGATTTCAATAACTTTATCCTGATCAGAAGATCATGGACCATGGATTGGTTCTGGGCAGTTTATAGAGATTGTGCACTTGTACACCTTCCTGCCCTGAAAGGACCTTTTGATTTATAGAGCCTAATTGTAAATACATTTAAATGTTAAGTCTCCACCCCAAAGTGAACATGGGTCATGTTACATGCGTGTTTGTTCAATATGCATGTGACATTCAATATGTATCAGGACCACCCTCATGAATATTTATAGCTCCCCCTGTGCCTGTTGAATATGTATGTTTAGCCAACCTGTTCAGCATAACACTTGCACTCCAAGCAATCCTCCTGTGAAGTGCCTGTCTCTGGTCTTTGCGGGAGGCATGCTGCCCAGTCTACAAGATGGTCACTTTGCAGGCTGTAACCCTGTAGAAGAAATAAAATCTCTACTTTTCTAAATCTACATTTATAAATCCTATTTTTTTTAAGTTAACATGAAACAAGGTTTTTAAATGTAACATTATTGGCTTTGTTTACCTTTATTATTTTCCAAAACTATGGCACCATCTACTGGAAGTTTAAAGAACAGTGCTACATGCTTAGATTAATGGAAACAGTTCAATCCTATATCCCATGTATTTACAAAATGAAGACAATTTATGTTACTGCCTCCTCCTCTTGCCAATTCAATGCCTTTTAAAACACCTACTCTGTCCCTTAAAAGTCCATTTTTACCTCTCCAGCAATGCCATCTACTTCTGTGGTTTCTATTGAACCATAATGTTCAAACTCCAACTCTGATATTTTTTCCTGATGTTTTCCTGGCTTTGTCTTTTCAACTGCTGACTGAACTGGATACCTTTTCAACTCCAGCTGAAAGGCATCAGCTAGATTAAGGATGGCTGCTGTTAAGCTGTCTCTGGCAGCACCTCATACTCATCAGAAGTCCGTCTTTGTCTCATCTCGCATAGGACAACTCTCTGTTGTACTTTGCCTTTATTTCCAGAAACTGCCTTCTGTGTCCATACCTTCTGCTTTTATAGTCCAGCTCATCTACCCAACTCACATCTTTGTCATCTATGCCTTTCTCTGTGGAAATTTTCTGGCGCTGACCTATTTCTGGCTATGGAACCTCTTGACTATGACTTCTTCCCCTTGCTGGATCATTCCTGACAACAACTCTCGGATGCTGCATTCTCTGAAGGACTTAGATGCTTAGAGCCATTAGATGACAAGCCCTTTGCCACCAGTAATTATACTGGCTGCTTATCAGAGTGTCTGGGAACCCTTCTTAAAACTCCAGTTACTCAGATCTCACAGCGATTTGATTTAGTAGCTCTGCTGGAGACCCTGGGAATTTTAATAAATGCCTCAGAAGATTTCTGGTGCAACTGTTTCATTTGGGAACCAACAGCCCACAAGATAAATTATGCTTCACAGAACACAAAACTCTGCATAAAGTAGCCCAAGTCTATCCTTGCAGTTTCATATTTTGCCATCTGACCTGCCATTTCTTCTTTAGGCACTTTCCTTACTCCTTGTTCTTTCTCTTTTTGCTCCTTCCTAGTTGGAAAATTTCTTCTCATCTTTTTTTTTTTTTATGTTTATTTTTCGAGATAGAATTTTGCTCTTGTTGCCCATACTGGAGTGTGGCATCATGATCTTGACTCACTGCAAACTCCGCCTCCCAGGTTCAAGTAATTCTCATGCCTCAGCCTCCTGAGTAGCTGGGACTACAGGCGCCTGCCACTATGCCTGGCTAATTTTGTATTTTTGGTAGAAACAGGGTTTCACCATGTTGGCCAGACTAGTCTTGAACTCCTGACCTCAGGTGATCTGCCCACTTCGGCCTCCCAAAGTGCTGGGATTACAGGCATGAGCCATCCTGCTTGGCCTTCTTCTCATCTTTTAAATCACAGGTCAAATATCATCTTCTCTTCAGGGATTCCTTGTACTCTTCTTTTGCCTCCCTTTTCGTTAAGCAAAATTAATATTTCTTTTATCTGTGCCACTACACCTCAATTGTAGCTCATATACATAGTCAGATTCACACTCTGAATCCAGATGTGTATGTCCTAAAAAACCTAGATAGTAAGTGATCATTAAAACATAGTCCGTGGATCTCCTGCTTCAGAATCATCTAGGGTATGTGATCAATGATAGATTTTCACTGCAGATCTACTGAATTAGACTCTCTGGGGATAAAGTATGCAATTGATAAAACAAATAGTGCAGGTAAGTCTTCTGTTCATTAAAATTTGAGAACCATGGTTCTATCAACTGTAGAAATTCAGGACATCAGTTGAAGTGACAATTCTTCCATGAACTGCATTAATCAACAGGACATATGTCAGGAGGTCACAGCGCTCACATCTTTATCAGCAGCAAGGCCAAGGGGTTGACTTCAGTTATCAGTGTTGAAGTTAGTGTTAGTGGTACCACTGCTTACTTTTTTTTTTTTTTTAAACCATCAGTTTTCCTTTTAAACAGTCCTCCCAATTAAAAACAATGCTAGGTAAAAGAAAATATACTTAAGAGCAGCATCTTATTTGTTAAACCATGGTTCTTCTCCTAAAACCTTAACATTCCCTGGCCTTAGAATATATTATAATCCTAAATTTAAGAGGATGATCTATGTTGTTATACTGTCATCTTCATTTCCCTCTTATGCACTTGTTGAGATTAGGACCCTTATCTAATTGTTCCTCAGTCTTTTTAACCTGAAGTCTCCAGGTATTTTTAAAAAATAATTTTAACTTTTATTTTAGATTCAGAGGGTATATGTGCAAATTTGTTACATGGTCATATTGTGTGATGCTATGGTTTGGTATATGATTCAATTTGTCACTCAAGAAGACAGCATAGTACCCAATAGTTTATTTTTCAATCCTTGCCCCCTGCCCTTCCTCCCCACCTCTAGTAGTCCCCAGTGTCTATTGTTCCCATCTTTATGACCATGAGTACCCAATGTTCAGCTCACACTTGTAAGTTAGAACATGCAGTATTTGGTTTCTGTTTCTGCATTAATTTGCTTAGGATAATGGCCTCCATTTGCATCCATATTGCTGCAAAGGACATGATTTCATTCTTTTTAAGGCTGCATAACTTTCCATGGTGTATATGTACCACATTGTCCTCATCTAATCAACTGCTGATGGACATCTAGTTTGATTTCGTGTCTTTGCTATTGTGAATATTGCTGCAATGACATATGAGTGTATAGTGTCTTTTTGGTAGAATGATTTATTTTCTTTGGGACATATACCTAGTAATGGGATTTCTGGGTTGAATGGTTGGTCAGCTCTTAGTTCTTTGAAAAATCTTTAAACTGCTTTCCACGGTGACTAAACTAATTTACATTCCCACCAATAGTGAATAAGCATTCCCTTTACTCCACAGCCTCACTAGTGTCTGCTGTTTTTTGACTTTTTAATAATAAGCATTTTGACTGGTGTGCGATGGTATATCTCATTATGGTTTTGGGTTTGCATTTCTCTGATGATCAGTGATGCTGAGCATTTTTCTCATATGTTTGTTGCAGCTTGGATGTCTTCGGCTGAGAAGTATCTGTGCATGTCCTTGTCCACTTTTTAATAGGACTGTTTGTTTTTTTGCTTGTTGAATTGTTTAAGATGCTTACAGATTCTGGATACTAGACCTTTGTCAGGTGCATAGTTTGTGAATATTTTGTCCCATTCTGTAGGTTGTCTGTCTACTCTGTTGATAGGTTTAATTTAATTTAATTTATCTTTTTATGCTGTGCAGAAGCTCTTTGGTTTAATTAGGCTCCACTTGTCAATTTTTGTTTTTGTCACAATTGCTTTTGAGGACTTAGCCAAAAAATCTTTCTCAATGCCAATGTCCAGAATAGTGTTTGCTAAGTTTTCTCCTAGGATCCTTACAGTTTGAGGTCTTACATTTAAATCTTTAATACATTTTCAGTTAATTTTCATATATGATGAAAGATACACAGTTTCATTGTTCTGCATATGGCTCTCCAGTTATCCCAGCATCCAGGTGTTTTTCAAAATAATAATCTCATTTTTCACCTTGGGAGACTCAAACAAGTAAATGGGATTATATATATTCTTATAGTTCTTTGGTAAACAATGTAATCACTGTGCAGTCTCTTTCCTGGACCAGTGGTATATTGAATTCATTTTTAAATTGACTCTTATAACAATGCAAACAATATAACTTTGTCAATTAAACATAGACACATATTTGAAGAAGATAAAAAACAATAAAACTAGCAAAAACCAATTTGAGAATTCAATTAAGATCTCTAATATGGATTAAATACTTACTGTGCACCAAGAGAAACACAAAGAACCAGCATGGTCCCTGCTCTAGAGGAATTTATGAACTCTATAGAGAAAAAACATATTCACATATAAACCACCAAACAAAGAGAGCAGAAAATTTTTTTCATGATGCCTACTTTTAAGCCAAACATTATAAAATTGGAGTAAATACTAATAGTTAACTTTCCTTCTTTTATCCATCCTCATTTCATTTCCACTACATCAGGTCAGGTCCTCGCTTCCTCACAGTGATACTCATTACCTCTCAGTTGGACTAGTCTTCTAGTTTGCATTTTATCTTCCAATTCGTACTCTACACTATTGCCAGATTGCTTTTTCTAAAACTTTGTTTTTATCATAGAATTCTCTGCTGAAAGTACTGCGTCAGTTTTAGTTTATCACTTATTATAATGTCAAATTTTATTGCCTATCTTGGCATTTAGGATTCTCTACAGTCTCATGACAATGTACTTTTCTAGTGTGTTTCCAGCTCCTCCCTTGTGTGAATCAGATGCTCTAGATACATACCATATGCTCTAGATACATACCATATGCTCACAGCTTCCTCCTCATCCTTCAAGACCCAACAATCCAAAGTCAGCACCATTCTGTCTCCCAACATCATATTATTTTATACTTTTCTGCCTGAGCAGCTTCATTTCGTTTTGTCTGGAAAGTCCTACCCTGCCATCTCCTCATAGCTAACTTCTATTCACCTTTCATTAAGCAGTTCCGGTGTCATCTTCTGACAAATCCTCCCTCCAGCATCTATGCATGGGCAATGTGCTCTTACTGTGTGCCATCATAACACTGTGCTGCTGAACCTACCACCTAGCATGGAAACTATCTTTTATGGGCTCATCCTCCCCTACTAAATAACAGGAAATAACTTGCAAATAGAGACTTTATTTTATTCATTTTGATATCTTAGTATACAATAGCACTCAATGAGTATGTCTTTTAAAAAATTTTTATTTGTATAAATATAAGGGGTACAAGTGCAATTTTGTTACATGAATATATTACATAGTGGTAAAGTCTCAACTTTTAGTCTACCACCAGAATAATGTACATTGTACCCATTATGCAGATTATCAAATGATCGTGTCTTTAACTGATCCAAAGTAAGAGCTTCTCCATGAAGTTCGTCTCAAGCCTGAACTTCCTTCACCAAGCTCCAATAACATTAACCTTATGCCTTTTTACCTAATATCCTTTGATAATTTCTGTGTATTAACTCTTTTTATTGGAAGTGACTGAAAATCCAACTCAAACCAGCTTAAGCAAAAAATAGAATTTATTGGATAATCAATTTGGAAATCTAAATTATAGAGAGGTCTTCAGGAATAACTGGTTTCAGGAACTCATCCAATGTCAGCAGGACCTGGCTCTTCTCTTTGACTTGGCCCCGCCTTCCTCTGGCAGCCCCTAAATGTACCGGCTCCATCCTTTCCCATTCAAGTCCTGTGGAAAGCACATGCCTTCCTCCCCTCTGCCCTATTCCCCCTGCAAAAACTTGAGAATCAGTTCTGATTGGGCCATGTACTTGTCTGGCTCAATAAGGCAGAGATACGAAACATCACTCTTGTTGCTGATGAAAGATAATGTAGAGGATAATCGTAGAGTTTAAGTGAGTTTAATAATAACTTGAGAATACTGTAGATTAGCCACTGGTTATGACAGTGTTAGACTGGCTCCAGTCTTTCCTGCAGCCTTTCCTTCCCCCACTAAGGGTTTACTTAGCCTGCCCCTGGCCAAGCAAAACAGAACTCTACGTTCCCACAGACCTAGCTCTTGAGAAAATACATGGAGTTGCATACGTATTTTCCAATGCTGGGCATAGGAATATGCCCAGTATTTTCTTCCCTACTGTAAGAACTAGATACCTCTGTATACCTCCTCTTGAACTGTGTGAGAAAAGAGGAGTGATTACGATGTTTGAACGTCCTTAAAATGTAAGGGGAATATCAAGCTTAAGGAAGGAGTTATTCCCTTCTAATAGAGCCCTTCCCTGAACCATTCTCTGTGATCAGAAGGTGGGTTGGTCTGCTCTGAGTTACATGGACACCCCCAAAGGTAATGTGGAGTTCACACCACCTGCATTCTGACTGACAAGAAGAACTTGCTTTTTTTTTTTTTTTTTTTTTTTTTTGAGACGGAGTCTCGCTCTGTCGCCCAGGCTGGAGTGCAGTGGCCGGATCTCAGCTCACTGCAAGCTCCGCCTCCCGGGTTCCCGCCATTCTCCTGCCTCAGCCTCCCGAGTAGCTGGGACTACAGGCGCCCGCCACCTCGCCCGGCTAGTTTTTTGTATTTTTCAGTAGAGACGGGGTTTCACCGCGTTAGCCAGGATGGTCTCGATCTCCTGACCTCGTGATCCGCCCGTCTCGGCCTCCCAAAGTGCTGGGATTACAGGCTTGAGCCACCGCGCCCGGCCGAAGAACTTGCTTTTAAACAAAATCCACATGCAAATACCATGAGCAGGGGAAAATTGAGCCTACAGGCAGAAGCCACAAACTTCCACTGTACAATTTACACTGGTTGTTTGTCAGGTCAGTACTCTCAGTTTTCTCATTTGTGAAATGGGAACAATAAAAATATTTGCTCAGGTGTTATGAGGATTTGATGAGACGATGTGTGCAAATAGCAGTCCCATAAAAGCTTGGCGGAAATGGGCCCTTTGACACCAATTTATATATAACTATTATTTGTTGAGAAAAGTACAAAGAATACATTCTCACAATGCATTCTTTATATACAAAACCAAGGAGCTATCAGGCTGGGTATGCTAAGTGGATATTGCTTCCTAATTGCTTATAGAT
This sequence comes from Theropithecus gelada, assembly GCF_003255815.1. Lineage (NCBI taxonomy): Eukaryota > Metazoa > Chordata > Mammalia > Primates > Cercopithecidae > Theropithecus > Theropithecus gelada. Next base: position 109,586,991 of record NC_037672.1, on the reverse strand, counting down.
AAAGATGTGGATCGTTGGCTCTGCACATCCAGGACAAGGCTCAGCCAGGTTAGGGGACATGTCAGTGGGAGTTGACCAGGTCTCTTGTATCCCAAACACAGTCCTTTAAAATTCCAGCATAATTGCTTTGAGTGGTTATAAACGTTGCCTTTAGAAAGCTACTTCACCTGAATTTGACATTGAGTATTCTCATAACATTCCTTTTAAGGCCCTAGTGCTTATTCCAGACATCATAAATAATAAAAATGTATAAACACGTGCTGGTATGGTTTGGGTGTTTTGTCCCTTCCAGATCTCATGTTGAAATGTGACCTTCAAATGTTGAGGGTGGGAGGTGTTTGGGTTATAGGGGCAGATCCCTCATGAATGACTTGATACTGCCCTCAAGGTAATGAGTAAGTCCTCACTCTATTAGATCACATGAGATCTGGTTGTTTAAAAAGGGTGGCACCTGCCTCCACTCTTGCTTTCTCTCTTGCTCTATGATATGCTGGCTCCCCATTTGCCTTTTGCCATGACTGGAAGCTTCCTGAGGCCTCACCAAAAGCAGATGCTGGCACCATGTTTCTTGTATGGCCTGTAGAACCATGAGCCAAAATAATCCTTTTTTCCTTATAAATTACCCAGTCTCAGGTATTATTTTATAGCAATAGAAAATGGACTAACACACATGCCTATATGCTTTTAGAAAGCTGAGCAACCTGGAGCTAGTATTAGATTTTCTGGTAAAATTTGTACTAAACTACTACTACTTAGACCACAGGTTCTAGGTAGTAATGACTAGGCATCCTATGTGCCCATCTGCGTTTATGTAAGAACATGAAGGCAGTTCAAAAATGCAGAGTATCAGGAAGAGAGCTCTGGGATCAACATTCAGGAAGGGCCACATTATTATCTCAGCATTGCTTTCCCTGAAGGATGACCATAATGAAAGAGGAAGGTAATGCAGGACTCTGACCTCATCAGAGGTAATGTTGAATAAATGCCAATTACTACTCACAGCTCCTAAGAGGACCTAATGCTGGCTACTATCTCATGCCAGTAGAAGCATAACTGGATTTAACCATCCAAGAGGGCAATTTTATAATATATACCAAAAACTTTAAAGTGTTCATATCCTTGCGACAGAATTCCACCTCCAGGGATTTATCTTAAGGCTACGTAGAGGCATTTTTTGTAGTATCACCCAGCCTATGCCTCCTTTCTCTGGACCTGAGGGAAAGACTCTCATGTCAGTGAGCTTGGGTAGGAGAGAAAGCCACTAGGTACAAGGAAGGGAAGAGTTATCAGTGGACAGCACAATGAATTCAGGCTATGACACATCCTCTCTGCTTCAAACAAACAGCAATGCTAGACAAGTTTTATAAGAAGGTATGTGGAAGTACCTGCCCAACTCAAAACAAGGCAAACATTTCCATAGACCACAAATAAGACTTGAAAAATTATATTAGGGAACAGAGATGAAATCAAGAACCTGCAAGACTCCAGATCCCAATGTGGGCATCAAAGGCAAATAGGATTTTGGAGAAGATGCAGACCCCTGCCACTGCCCCACCCCCTGAAACTGAAGAAAGCGCTTTTGTGAAATGTAAGGATCATCCCACATGGACAAAGCACTCGGGTGAGAAAGATGGGGTGGAAGAAGCGAGTATCATTTCTGGTGTTGATAAGTAAGGAATGACTGGGTGCACTTTCTTTTTTATTTATTTATTTATTTATTTATTATTATTATACTTTAAGTTGTAGGGTACATGTGCATAACGTGCAGATTTGTTACATATGTATACTTGTGCCATGTTGGTGTGCTGCACCCATCAACTCGTCATTTACATCAGGTATAACTCCCAATGCACTCCCTCCCCCCTCCCCCCTCCCCATGATAGGCCCCGGTGTGTGATGTTCCCCTTCCTGAGTCCAAGTGATCTCATTGTTCAGTTCCCACTTATGAGTGAGAACATGCGGTGTTTGGTTTTCTGTTCTTGTGATAGTTTGCTAAGAATGATGGTTTCCAGCTGCATCCATGTCCCTACAAAGGACACAAACTCATCCTTTTTTATGGCTGCATAGTATTCCATGGTGTATATGTGCCACATTTTCTTAATCCAATCTGTCACTGATGGACATTTGGGTTGATTCCAAGTCTTTGCTATTGTGAATAGTGCTGCAATAAACATACGTGTGCATGTGTCTTTATAGCAGCACAATTTATAATCCTTTGGGTATATACCCAGTAATGGGATGGCTGGGTCATATGGTACATCTAGTTCTAGATCCTTGAGGAATCGCCATACTGTTTTCCATAATGGTTGAACTAGTTTACAATCCCACCAACAGTGTAAAAGTGTTCCTATTTCTCCACATCCTCTCCAGCACCTGTTGTTTCCTGACTTTTTAATGATCGCCGTTCTAACTGGTGTGAGATGGTATCTCATTGTGGTTTTGATTTGCATTTCTCTGATGGCCAGTGATGATGAGCATTTTTTCATGTGTCTGTTGGCTGTATGAATGTCTTCTTTTGAGAAATGTCTGTTCATATCCTTTGCCCACTTTTTGATGGGGTTGTTTGTTTTTTTCTTGTAAATTTGTTTGAGTTCTTTGTAGGTTCTGGTTATTAGCCCTTTGTCAGATTAGTAGATTGCAAAAATTTTCTCCCATTCTGTAGGTTGCCTGTTCACTCTGATGGTAGTTTCTTTTGCTGTGCAGAAGCTCTTTAGTTTAATTAGATCCCATTTGTCAATTTTGGCTTTTGCTGCCGCTGCTTTTGGTGTTTTAGACATGAAGTCTTTGCCCATGCCTATGTCCTGAATGGTACTACCTAGGTTTTCCTCCAGGATTTTTATGGTATTAGGTCTAACATTTAAGTCTCTAATCCATCTTGAATTAATTTTCGTATAAGGAGTAAGGAAAGGATCCAGTTTCAGCTTTCTACTTATGGCTAGCCAATTTTCCCAGCACCATTTATTAAATAGGGAATCCTTTCCCCATTTCTTGTTTCTCTCAGGTTTGTCAAAGATCAGATGGCTGTAGATGTGTGGTATCAAATGTGGCTGTTGATGTGTGGTACCAAAACAGAGATATAGATGTGGCTGTAGATGTGTGGTACCAAAACAGAGATATAGACCAATGGAACAGAACAGAGTCCTCAGAAATAATACTGTTGGGTATTTTAAGAAAATGTAAAATATATACATTCAGCCTATATTTTTGTTACTCTAAATATTTTAAACAATTATTCTATTTTGGAAATATCCAAGCATAAGTTGAATACTGTTTTTTAGAGTAAGATTGTTAATATTTAACTTAAAGCTATATATTAACAAAAATATACCCTAGAGAGGAAAGGGAAAAAAACTATGTAAATTTTGCTAAATATCAAAGGAAAGTACAATAGATAAATCCAATTCAAAACATTTATTGGTCTCTTACTTAAATTATATGAAACATCCATACAAACTAAACTTCTGGGGAAATTCATAATGTAAATTTTAGTTTTTTATTTTTTAACTTCTGTTAAGTCCAGGGTACATGTGCAGGTTTGTTATATAGGTAAACTGCATGTCACAGAGGTTTGGTGTACAGACAATTTTAAAAGAATAATCAGGTAAGGCAAATGGAGTTTTGAATTAAAGCACCACTTCCTCACAAAAGAACCACTTGTAATAATTCACACAAAGAAACACATGACATCATAGTATACATTTCATTTATAAGGGATTATAGTTGGTTCTATCCTAAGAATAAGTACAATGCACCTCGGATTTTCCTTAGGCTTCTGAGATTATATTATGACATTGATTTCTGTATCTGTCATCATATTGTAACCTGGAAATGTATTGCTGACCTAGTATACACTATTTTGGATCTCTGATTAGGGCTACTATAGCACTAAGATTACAATAGGATCATCCCAAAAGAATTGCAGTATTTCATGATTACCTACATTCTGAAAACCAATTTCAATTTTGCATCATTTCTGTTTTCATATACAGATAGTTTCCAATGACTAAATTAAGCACATTCTACATAAGACTTTTTAGAAAACATGATTGCAGGAATCTAGTAGCGGCAAACTAGTTAATTTGGACAAACGCTCAGCTAGAAAGACTGAACAAAATATTTTTAAAAATATATTCTCCAAAGCACAAAAGGTTAAAAAAAAATTAGTGAAGAATTATGAGACCAGGATCTGAGAAGGATTGGGAACCAAGGAGATGAGCATTACATTTGAAGCTACTCATTCCCTGGGAGATTTGAAAAATCCCGGAGGGGTAGCAGAAAGGCTAAGAAGCTGAACAGTGATTTTCCTAGTACTGTAGAGCTAGAAGGAGAAAGGTTAGCCACAAGGGGCGCTAGCTTTCTTTTGGTTAGTGCTTGCATGGCATATTTGTATTTAAATCTAAATAAATTAGTGTTTACATTAAATTTAAAAGCAGACTTAAATGTTTCAATTTAGATTAAAATATTTTAATAGAATTTTTAAATTCTATGCTATAATAGACACACCTAAAGCAAATACATAAAGTTGAAAGTAAAAGAATGATAAATGTTATGCCATGAAACCAAAAAAATAGTGTAATTATATCAATCTAAAACACAATAGATATGAAAGAAAAAAGCATTGCTAGAGATAAAATAGTCCATTTCTTAAGGACAAAAGTTCAATTTTCCAGGGAAATTTACTTCTAAATGTATAAACACATTATCACATAGCCACACAATATTAAATTAAAAATTTATAGTACTCCAAGAAAAAATAGACAAATCTACAACCATAGTGGAAAATTCTAACAGACCTTTCAGTAAATGTTAATACAAACAGACAAAATATCAGTAAGAACTTAGATAATTTGAACATATGATTAATAAAATTTGACCTAACTCACAGACACAGAACATTTTCTTCTCAGGCCATATAATTCATTTTAAAGCACATATCATTCACATCCTTTCTGAGCACATATAATTCCCTCATAAAAATTAGAGTTACCACTGTTCCACATTCTTTCAAATACTAATAGTATTAGATTTTACTTCTTTCTTCAGGACCATAAAGCAAGTTTTAATAAATTTTGAAAGACTGACATCTACAGTATCTTCTCTGGCTAATAAGATAAAATGGATTTTAAAATATGTAGAAAAAATTTTATGTTAGAAATTAATCAGTGTACCCCAAACTGTTTACAGATTCAATGAAATCCCAATAAAAATTCTAGCAGTCTTTTGCTCTATTTTGTTTTGTTTTGCGGAATTCAACAAGCTGATGCTAAATTTATACGGAAATATTGAAGGCCAAAATTATCCTGATATCAAGATTTATATAAAACTGCACTTATTAAAGCAATATGGTATTGACACAAAAATGATAAATATACCTTCGGAATAGAACAGAGATTCAAGAGACATTCAAGTATGGACAGCTGATTTTTAACAAAGATGGCACTGCTAAACAGCACGGAAAGGATTATTATCTCAACAACTGGTGCTGAGACAATTGGGTGCCCATGTGAAAAAAAAATAAAACTTGGCCTTTACCTCACACCATATACAAAAATATGAAAGGCAAATTATATAACTTCTAAAAGACTATATTAGAAAATATATTTGACCTTGGGGGAGGGAAAGACTTCTTAAACAAAACAGAAAAACCATGAAAGAAAGGGTTGATAAATCAGACTACATTAAATTTAGTCTACATGAAAGATTATGAAAGAAAGAGTTGGTTTATTGGACTATATTAAAGTTCAAAACTTCCTTTTCTTTAAAAGACACCATAAGAGTCTCAGGTCCACAACAAAGCAAAGAGAGAAAGTCAGTGCAACAGTGATGTGGGCAGCAGACTTAAAACAATTGCTTCACAATAGAGGATATCTAAATGGCTGGAAAATATGAAAGGTGTTCAATGTCATTAGTAAACGGGGAATTGAAATTGAAGCCATCGTGAGATACTACGGTAACCAATGAGAACGGCCAGAATGAAAAAGTCGAATACTATTAGTATATGAAAGAATGTGGAACAGTGGGAACTCTAACACTAATAACAGGAGAAATGTCAGTAGAAATAATATGAAAAACAATATAACTATCTTTTAAAATGGAAGATACGTATGCTTTTTGACCCACTATTTCCACTTACATAACTAACAATAATGTATGCACATGTGGTTCAAGAGACGTGTTCAAGAGTGTTTCTGTCAACATTATTCATGATATCAAAAAAACTGGAAACAATACAAACGTCAACCAGTAAATGGAAAATGATAAATTACAGTATGTTCATACAATGAAAATCTCAAATTTTTTATTTTCTTTTTAGAGACGGGTTTTCGTCATGTTGCCCAGGCTTGTCTTGAACTCCGGAGCTCAAAGAATCCACCCGCCTCGGCCTCCCGAAGTTCTGAGATTACAGATGTGAGCCACCACGCCCGGCCACCTATGAGCCACCACGCCCGGTCAGGTCCAGCCTGGCCACCATGGTGAAACTGCGTCTCTACAAAAAACACAAAAATTAGCCCGGTTTGGTGGTGCGTTCCTGTAAATCCAGCTATTCAGGAGTCTGAGGCAGAAGAATCGCTTGAACCCGGGAGGTGGAGGTTGCAGTGAGCCAAGATCTCGACATTGCACTCCAGCCTGGGTGACAGAGTGAGATTCCTTCTCAAAAAAAAAAAAAAGCAAAGATATGATTACAGTATTAGTCAGGATATTAGTTAACTTTAGGAAGCATACAGGGGGCAATGACTGAGAGGAAGTGTGGAAGGGCACTTCCGAGAGGGTGACAATACTATATCTAGACTTGAGTGGGTTCTGTGGGTGGTTGGTTTGTAACAAATCATTAAGATATATTTTTTTTTTCTTTTCTTTTCTTTTCTTTTTTTTTTTTTTTTTTTGAGACTCAGTCTCACTCTGTCGCCCAGGCTGGAGGGCAGTTGCACGATTTCAGCTCACCGCAACCTACGCCTCCCAGATTCAAGCAATTCTCTGCCTCAGCCTGCCGAGTAGCTGGGGTTAGAGGCGTCCGCCACCATGCCTGGTTAATTTTTTTGTATTTTTAGTAGAAACGGGGTTTCACCATGTTGGCCAGGCTGGTCTCCAAGTCCTGACCTCGGGATCCACCCGCCTCGGCCTCCCAAAGTGCTGGGATTACAGGTGTGAGCCACTGTGCCCAGCCTCATTAAGCTATATTTTTGTTTTGTGGACTATTCTATACACATGTTATATTTTACAGTTTAAAAGTATTTTTAAATTACTTTCTATATTAGAACTGAAACTAAAATTCAAAATACTTATGTATAGCTATTTGAGATTGCAATGACGTGCTTGAGATGAGGAAAAAATATTGTCATTATAGGGTTAGCTTTGCAGAATACTTGCCAAACAATCGAGACAAGGAAGTAATAGTAATAATAGCAAATATCATGATAATAATGGCTAAGACTTATAGCACTTAGTATGTGTCATTCACTATTCCAATTTACGTATATTAACTCATTTAATCTTATAAGTCTTGTAAACATGTAGAACAGAAATATCTGAATAGATATCCCCTCTTCTAATCTGAATCATAGAAACGCTATTTGTGATGAAATACAAAGCACAAGGAAAACAGCACTGAGTGCAATAGTCACCACTGCTCCAAGGGTGCAACTTTTCCTGAAGTCATGGTTCAAAACAAACAAACAAAAACACCTGTCAAGGAGTTTATGCCAATAAATCAAGAAGAGATTAGACATTTTAAGATAGATCAAGTATCTGTCCATCAGCTAAGGGTGGAGCCAGTTAGGAAGCATTGTCAATAAATGAGTGAATTCAGCAGAAGTTTTTTTTAATCCAGATTATCTAATTAATCCACCCCAATGTTGAATCTCTTCACATGCCTTAGAATTTTCCTTAACATGTGGAAGTATAATATATTTCTTTTTAATTTTTAAGATCCCAATGTACTATTAAAACAAATTTTTCTTATATCAGCTAATACCCCATGTGAAATTAAGCTGACCTTATAGAGTAGTAATAAAATATGACTATCAAATTCTCTATGGTCAGAATGATGTGTTCAACCATCTAGGACACCACTAAACATGTAGACACTACAGCATCTTTGAGTCACCCAGTAAGATATTTTGATTCTTTTTTCATTCTGAGATTAAAAACTCATGGAGACTTGTGTTTACTTTATGACAACTTAAATATCCAGTCTACTATTTGGTAAAATAAAATCAATTTCCTTAGATACATGGAATGGCATGGTCAACTAATTCAGAGTTGGTTGAATATTTCACTTTTCAGTTATCTATTTGGATTTGGTGTAGACACACTGCTCATTTGAACTCCTCAGCTCTTTCAACATATGAAATATCCATGGATATAGAAAATAATTCCTCCTATAACTTTAATCACAAAAGATAGGTATGAACCTTCTACATGGTAATGCCACTTACAAAGGCAAGGTGATTAGAAATCAGTCAACATATTAAAAGGTTGTTCTGCAAACTTTCACTAAAAGTTAGAGAACAGTTCTGTTTCATCAGAATTTATTGAAACTATATTATTTATATAGTTTATTTATATAATTTGAAACTCTTATTAAACAGCAGTGATGAAAACACAAGATAAAGTCACTTTACCAACATCTGTATTCTTAATGAATTATATTATTTACACTAGGGAATATTTTCTTTTATTTCTTTCCCTTTACTAATAGCAATACAATCATTTTCACAACAGAAATATTGCAGTGGTGTGATAAAATTCATTTTTAATGCTAAAGATGAAACACAAGGAAATGATAAATGCTTGGGGTCATGAATACTCCATTTAACCTGATGTAATTATTATGCATTATATGGCTCAAAATATCTCATGTACCCCTTAAATATATATACCTACTATGTACTCATAAAAATCAAAAATAAATTCATAGTAAGAATTATGTATGGTATGATCCAAACTTTTAAGTTATTAGACTTAATTCAAATAGGATATTTTAGAATGTATTTTGAGTTCACATTCATCAATTCAGCAGTGAGCTATCTTTTGTAAACCCTACTCTATATTTTTAATTAAACTTTTATTTTCAGATAATTATAGATTACATGCAGTTTAAAAAAACAGAGATCTCGGCCAGACATGGTGGCTCACGTCTGTAATCCCAGCACTTCAGGAGGCCGAGGCCAGCAGATCACCTGAGATCAGGAGTTCGAGACCAGCCCGGCCAACATGGCGAAATCCCATCTCTATTAAAAATACAAAAAAATAAGTCGAGTGTGGTGGTGCATGCCTGTAGTCTCAGCTACCTGGAAGGCTGAGGTACGAGAATCACTTGAACCCGGGTGGCAGAAGTTGCAGTGAGCAGAGATCACAACACTGCACTCCAGCCTGGGCAACAGAGCAAGACTCCATCTCAATAAAAATTTTTAAAAAAGAAAAAGAAAAGAAAGCAAAGATATCATATACAGCTTACCCATTTTCTCCAATGGTAATATTTTGGAAAACTATGGTACTATCACAGCCAAGATCATGACACTGATATAACCAAGATACAGATTACTTCTATCACAGGGATCCCTCATGTTGCCCTTTCGTGGCCACACCCACTTTCCATTTGCCCTTCCCCCCTTCTAAATCCACCACTAATCTATTCTTCATTTCTATAATTTTGTCATTTCAAGAATGTTATTTTTTATGGAGTCATACTGTATGCAACCTTTTAGGATTGGCTTTTTTCACTCAGCATAATTCTCTGGAGATTCATCCAAGCTGCTTTGTATATTATCAGTAGTCTGTTCCTTTTTATCTCTGAGAAATAATCCATGGTATAGATGTACCACAGTTCAACCATTCACCTGTTGAAGGACATCTAGGTTGTTTCCAGTTTTGGCCATTACGAATAAAGCTATGATAAAGTCATGGAAAGATTTTTTGGGAACATAAGATTTTATTTCTCTGGGATAAATGCCCAGGAGCACAATCGCTGGGTCATGTAGTAGTTGCATGTTTAGTGTTTTCAAGAAACTGCCAAATTGTTTTCAAAAGTTGCTGTACATTTTACGTTCCCACTAGTAATGTGCAAATGATCCAGTTTCTCCACATTCTGGACAGCATTTGGTGAATCCTTATATTTTTTATTGTCAGCAACTTGGTAGTACAGAAATATTCAGACAATGTATTTGTGTGAGTAATTGCATTTCCTTATGAAATGATATGTTCAATTACAGATAAGTAAAAGATGGACAGTTACAAAAAATTAACAATAAAAAATGAAAGAAATAAAATCAAACCAATAAATTAGATGACAACTACATATCTTGTATTTACTTCTAACACAATTTTTATGAGTCAATGACTTATCTCTCATTGAAAACAAGATACTCTTCACAAGCTCATCTTCAACCGCGTCTTCAATTTACAGCTTTATCAACATCTTTTTTTGGTCAAAAGAATTCAACCTATCAGCATGAATATATGATCAAAAACAGGGTGCTATCACATGCATTCACTTTCTTCTTTTCTCTTCTTTCATTTTCATTTTCTTTCTTTTCTTGCATATTTATTTGCTGTCTGCTTCAGATTATTCATCAAAGCCAGTTGTAACCCTTCAAACATAATTGTCCGCAGAAGTGTTGCTAATCATTTGAAAAGGCTCAAGAAAAAAAAAAAAAAATGTTGTAATTCATCTAGACTCAACTCACTACCTTAAGAAATCCATGGGATTATATGCCTATTCAGTTATCGAGGGACTTAAATCCAGGCTTAGGTATAATAAAAGCTTGCTAAAATGCCTTTTGTCCTCTTACTGGAATACACATTCTGACGTGTAAAACTGAGGAGCAGGAAGCAATCGCAGGAGGAGGAAAGATAGCAATACAAAGTGAGAATAACCAGAACTTGTTCTCTTGTGTTTTGAGTTAGCCTTTGCTTTCCATACCTTGAGAAGCATCAAATTAAAAGAATGTGACTCAAGATCACAGAAAAAGTAACCTCATAGATTTACAGGCCTGCATAGAAGTTCATGGAGTTGCACAGCTCCAAGCAGGTTTATGTTCATTTAAGAGTGGAAAATTTTCAGGTTCTTCCAGAAGCACCATCTGTTTCTACTGGCTCGTCTTGGTTTGAATTATTTATTACAATAACCTCAGATTTATTAGGTTAACCTTTGGATTGACTCCTAAAATTAACTATTGAATATCATTTTTTCAGTAGAATATAAATAGACAGTAGAATATAAAAATTAATTTTACACTAGTATTGAAGGCGCCTTAAGGTCTTTATCACAACCAAAATGACAGAAGGAATTATATTGTTTATCACATTTAATAGGTTTGATCCCTACAGTTATGTAATTGGTCCACTAGATGACGCTATGGTGGTTAAAATTTTTAAAAGATAATCTGTGCAAATTTCAAACAACTATAAAAATGTTTTTAATTTCCCACCGTAGTTATCACAGGATACCTGCCTTATCAATCTGTTAATGAGAAATGGAAAAAAACCAGATTTCCCAAAACTAAAGCCAGGACTTTAAAAGCTGACAAACAGCTTTCTATGAATCTTCATGATCTGGTAAGTCTCAATATCTTAAGAAAAATATAAGTGACTTTTTAGAAGCAAAGTTAATGATAAACTGCATGCTATGAAATAATTAAATACAGAAACATTGGGGAAAATACATTTCCAAAGAAGGCAGAGATATAAAGTTAAATTAATTTTAGTGGGAGGTTTTGTTTTTTTAATGGGGGAGGAAAAAAACACAGTTTTTTGCATATTTAAGAATTTTATTTAAATCTTGTTTGATTTTTTTAGACTGGCACAAAAAGCCTCCAGTTAAAAATAGACAAATTTAGAAAAATCAATTGGGGACCTAATTACCACACCCAATTGAGTAGTCAATTTCCACCTTCTTGAACTAAGCTACCTGCAGGCCATTAACACAACTAAACCAATTCCACTGCATTTTCTCAAGCGTTGGCTTCAGGGCAGCTCCTAATTGGCTGATGGCATTAGAGAGCATTGGGTGCTACAGGGTTACAGTTCCTTCTAAAAGAAGGTGTCAGTTCTCCATTCTATTTCTTTTGCTTTTGTCAAGGTTTTTTTTTTTTTTTTTGATTTATGCTTTTCCCCCACTCATACTTAATACATTTTTGCTATTTAGGACCAGCAAAAACTAAGGAGCAATTATTCTCCATTTTTCTTTGTTTTAAAATGTCACTTTAGTGAATATTAGCCGTTTGAAAAAAGTGTAGATAAATATTTAAGTTTGCTAGTACAAAGTTACACATAAAGAAAATAGAATGGAGTCCTAGCAGCTTCTGAAAACACAGAATACAACCTGGAAGGGATGGCCAAGTCCCACAAAACCAATTTTTTCCTAATGGGAAACATTTCAAAGTATGAGTCATAGATAACTTATCTAGGCGTTTTGAATCTTTGAATCTTAATCCTTTGAATCTTTATGAAGTAGCATCCTTAAAGGAAAGCATTCCATACTTAATTCCTAAAAGGCCTCTTTCACATTAAACTATAGTATCAATTATAGCCCTTAATATCAACTATTATGGCATCGCCATCTTGAAATTCTGTATTGCTGAACAAAATTTTCAGAATTCATTTCTCTTTTCTATTTTCTTGTTTTTGAGACAGAGTCATGCTCTGTCACCCAGGCTAGAGTACAGTGGCATGATCTCAGCTCACTGCAAACTCCACCTCCTGGGTTCAAGTGATTCTCCTGCCTCAGTCTCCCAAGTAGCTGGGACTACAGGTGTGCACCACCACGCCTGGCTAATCCTTGTGTTTTTGGTAGAGATGGAGTTTCGCCTTGTTGGCCATGCTGGTCTCAAACTCCTGACCTCCACTGATCTGCCCACCTCAGCCTTCCAAAGTGCTAGGATTACAGGCCACCATGCCTGGCCCAGAATTCATTTCTTAATTTTCAAATTAAATAGTCAATGGAGGGAAAAGCATAACCCCCTTCTTTGGGATCACTTTCAGTTTAGTGACTGTTTATTAATAGTTATAGCCATAGGGAAGAAAAAACACTTGCAGCCTCTCTATCATTGTTTCTTTGTTATTATAATAAGGACTGCTGAATCCCTAATATATGTTGTGCACAAATAAACCCAGAGAGAAAACAGGAGACCAAAGTCAGCCATCCCAACATCAACAGCTGAAGCACAACCCTGCCAAAGAGCATTGGCTCAGGAAGATGGAGACAGCATGAGATGGACAACACTCAAATGCAGTTGAGTATGAGAGACACTGAGAATTCGAGGCATTGTGTGTTTGAGGATGAATAAGATACTATCCTTGTCTTCAAAAATTCCATAATTGGCCTGGTGTGGTGGCTCATGTCTGTAATCCCAGTACTTCAGGAGGCAGAGGAGGGAGGAATGCTTGAGGCCAGGAATTCAAAACCAGCCTGGGCAACGTAGTGAGATCCCATCTCTAAAATAAAAGATAAAAAAATTAGCCGGCCATGATGGCAAGTTCCTGTAGCCACAGCTACTCAGGAGGCCGAGGTGGAAGGATCGCTGGAGTCCAGAGGTTTGAGGCTGCAGAGAGCTATGATCATGCCACTGCGCTCCAGCCTGGGTAACAGAGTAAAATCCTGTCTGAAAAAAATAACTTCATAATCTAGTTGGGAAATAGATATTTATATAAATAATTACAATGGCTACTATAATTACCCATCTCATCACACCGCAAGGAGGCAGGTCTGAGATGCAGTGGATATAAGACTCACTGCACATCTGCTACACTCAAACAAAAACTGCTTAGAATTGTTTGCTAAGCACTGTCTGAATATAATGGATATGACAAAGAAGCCTGAGATCCTTATAAGGTCCAAATAATCAAGTTGCTATCACTCCGTCTTAGGCAAGAAAACCAACATATGCTGAACACTGGTGAATAGGGAGTATTAACCTCTCTAACACTGACTCTAAATCATAAATACTCAAAAAGTTGAGAATCTGTTTAAGCAGCAATAGTCTAAGAAAGCAGTTTGGAAGAGAAGTGGTTTAGCTTCTATCCTCACAACTCTACTGAAGATGCATTTTTCAGGGTCTAGAATGAGTTTTTTATTTAATGTTCAAACATTTCTCTGGAGTTACATGATTCTCTACCTTTTGCTATGCCATTCTTTCTCCATCTCCCCCTTTCCTACCCCATCACACCAAGCCAGATGCCAAACCCTACAGCTACCACTGCACTGTCTCTCCCATCTACCTCTCATTTTCCGTCTGCTTATCTGTATCAGTCACAGTTCCAAAAAACAGATGCACACCTAAAGGATTAACTGCTAAGAGATGGATGAAAAAAATATCTACAGAGGTGTAAGGAATAATGAACATGCAGGAAGTCACAACCACAGGAAGCGGTTACCACCTACAGGCCTGAAGGCGCAAGATTAGGCAGTTGTGCTACTGAAACCCAAAGAGAGTTGGATCCCAGGGTGAGGGCCCACCTCACTGATGCTGTGACTGCAAGAAGAAGGAAGGCAGCCACTGCCAAAACCAAGGCCCAGAGTGTAGGTGATAGTCCATGAGGAATAAATACTCCAGCCTCTTTCTTCTCCTACCCTTCAGTCTTCTGGTTTTGTTTCCATTGACCAAGCCCAACTGAAAGCCAGAGACAATGGAACTCAAGTGATGTGACCCACAGAATTCAAAAGGGCAAAGAACAGACCTTTAGGGACAAACGGAGAAGCACCAGCACATCATACTCAGAAAGCACAAAGCCTCAGGATTCCTTGCCTAGATTATTACAATTTCCTTATGGTTCTCTTTCCTCTGTAGTCAATCCTCCAGCCCATCCATTGGTTCAATAAATATTGTTTAAAATGTTTAGTTAAAGTCACACATCAGAAAGGCATTCTCTGACCACCTCCCCATCACTCTCTATCTCTACCTATTTCGTTGTTCTCTTATCATTTATATCTCCCTAAAATTATTTTGTTTTGTGTTCATTTGTTTGTCATTTATTTCTCCAACATAAAATTAAGCTCCCTGAGAGCTGCGAATTGTGCTTACTGTGCTTGGTATATATAGATCAGGCATTCAGTTATGAATGAATAAATTAATTAATGAAAGAGTGAATGGATGTATGTAAATGACCACATATGCTGGACAATGTGACAGGAGTGTAATGAATCAGCCACAGAACTTGAACATAAGGAAGTAAAAACTAACTCATCATTTTAATGGCCAGCATACAAACTGCTTTTATCTTCAGGGTAGCTCCCCAAGATATGTATTATTGACTAGATGTAGAGTCCTCACCTTTTATTACAAGAGCAAAAGGAGATAAATCACTGGTTTCTCTGCCCTGTGGCAGCCTGGACATAGACCTATGACTTGTTCCCAGCCAGTCAAATGCTTCTGCTTTAATCCCTGAAGGAGGAACAAACAGAAACATATTCTAATCATATGACATCTTGTCTCAAGAATCTATCAGTGATGCCTACTTAGGCATTTCCTGTTAAGTACAAATTTCTTGGGCTGGTATTCCAGATTTTTCAGATCTTTCTTGTCTAGTGTTAGAGTAGTTAACTAAGAGGTGGAGTTAGGGTTCAGTGTCAGGCATATCCAACAAAAAACCCAGGTTCTGTGCATGTATTCTATTGTCTTTTCAACAAACGTTACCTGTGGCATCTAAAGAGTAAATCAGTCAAAAGGGACTTAGTCAGTTGGGCAGATGTGTTTTTATTTTACCCTACAATCCAGGGAACTAATATTATAGCCAAATAAATATTTTAGATACATCTTTTAAATTTTCTAATTGTGCTTTTAAAATTGGAATTTTCTGTTTCATTATAATTAATGTGTCTTAGCAATGTTTAACCCAGAAAGTTTCTTTTCATCTCCTATAATAAAAGCAAGCAACTAGAAAAATCAGCAATTTGAAGAAGTAGTGGACTTGTATGCCTTGTTCCATGAAGTGATTTTGTTATTTTATAAGTCTTTAAATCACAAAGTAATAAACATTATATATAAAGGAGTAAATGTTTTAATTGAACTGTTTTATTAGAAATTCATCACTAATTTATTAAAGGAGAAGTAAAGGATGCCTAGAAATTTTAAAATGTCTTTACAGAATGGTAGTAATCATTTCTAATACAAGGTCACAGAATTTACAGTTCAGTTCAACCAGATGAATATAAAAATATGGATTTCTATTGGCTAGTCCATCTTTAAGGGTACATCTGATCTGAGACATCGTTCTTGCTTACGGAGAAGAGCAATGAACCTACAGAGGACAAGAATACAGGTAAGAAAGATTATATTTAAATGACTCAAGTCTTTCATTATTGATGGCATAAATGAAATAATAATGACAATTCACCATGCATAGGTCTTAGTGTTATACTGGCCTTCGGTTAAGAGTCTGATTCTAGAGCAATATTGGCCATTCAAAAAGTAATAATTTAGTAGGTGATTTGAGAGATAATGTTTTTTCATAAAATATTTTCTATTAGTAGAGAGTGATTACACAGTACTAGTAGTAAAATAGATCATGAATAGAAAGGCAGATAATAGAAGATAGATAAAAATTCAAAAAAACTAAAACTTTTCTGATATGATGTTGAAAATAACACTAATTTTTCTGGATATAGTTTTCAGTGTATAAAAACTGGTGAAACTTGAGAAATATTTCAATTTACAATTTCTGCAATTTCTCTCAAGACAACAGGAAACCACTGAATGGTCCCCCAGTGTAAGGTAAGTTTAAGTCATGTCATTACTTATTGAGGTTGCAGAAAACACATGTCAGCAGCATTTAATACACCTACTCCAGTAATTACCAGTATTGGTTTCCAACACTCCAGGATTTTTCTATTTCAGGGTGTCATAAAATTGCCAAAACAAAATTAACATACCTAATTTTTTAAAATACATCTTAAGAATCTGTAAAAGAACTCAGGGAATACAGCCAAGTAAGTAATAAAATACTACAACCCCAAAATTGCAGGAACTGAACAATCTTTACTTATTACAGCTAAGCAAATTGAGGGCTAAATGTCAGGGAAATTACTGCTGGAATCAATAGAAAGATTATTTGCCTGAAGCTATAGCTCCATCCAGTGGCAGCTAATGATGACCTAGACTAGCAGAACTCCAGCCAAAGAAGAGAGCAAATAATAGAACTCAATGGAGAAGGGGCTTTCTTGAAGATCAGGCCCCAATCGCACTAGGACCGACCTGTACCAACATGTGCCATCATTATCTCAGAGTATTCAAAGACTCTCAAATCTGGAAGACCATTGAGAATAAGGAAACCAAATCATTCAAGACACCATAGTTATGTCTACAACGTGTGAGGAATCCAGTGTAAAGTGGTCCACTGTTCAGATATTCCACACTACATAAATAAGAACCCCAAGACTGTCTCTTCCATTGTATATACTTGGGTAACATGTATCTCTGAAATTAGAATCTGCGTATTTTGGCTTCACTGTGTTTTCTCTTACTGATGTCCATGACGTTTCTTGTGAAATATTACTCTTACCAGGATGTAAGGTTGATGAAGAAGAATCTTTATCTGATTCCGCAATCGTACCCCAGCCTCAAAACTGTGTCTGCCCCATATTATGTTCTCATAGATATGTATTGAATTAATAAAAATTGTGAATATTTTTAAAATGTGATTTTTTTTTTTACTCTATGTTCACAAAAACCTTTGCAAATCTAATAAAAGCAAACCCTTTCTCCCAAAATATGCACATATCCGGGAGGCAGAGCAAGATGGCCGAATAGAACCCTCCAGCAATTGCCTACCACTGCCCCCCACCCTCACAGGAACACGAAATTGAACAACTATCCACACAAGAAAGTACCTTTATAAGAACCAAAAATTAGGTGAGTGATCACAGTAACTGGTTTAACATGATATCAAGGAAAGAGGCACTGAAGAGGGTAGGAAAGACAGTCTTGAATCACTTACAACATCCCTCCCCCATCCCTCGCAGCTGTGTAATATGGAGAGAGAATCTGTGCATTTCGGGGAGGGAGAGCACAGTGATCACGGGACTTTGCATTAAAACTCAGCACAGCCCTGTCACAGTGGAAAGCAACAGGAGCCAGAAATCAGCCAGCAACCACAGAGGGAGCATTTAGACCAGCCCTAGCCAGAGGGGAATTGTCCAGCCCAGTGGTCAGAACCTGAGTTCCAGCTGGCCCCACCACCATAGAGCTAAAGTGCTCTTGGGTTCTAAGTAAACTTGAAAGGCAGTTTAGGCCACAAGGACTGCAATTCATGGGCTAGTCTTGGGGCTATTCCAGGCTCAGAGACAGTGTACTTGGGAGCATGTGACCTAGTGAGACACTAGCCAAGGGGGCCAAGGGAGTGCTTTTGTCATCCCTCCCCCAACCACAGGTAATGAAGCTCACAGCTCCTGGAGAGAGAGGAGAGAGTTAAGAGAACTTTGTCTTGCAACTTGCATACCAGCTCAGCAACACTTAAATGGGGCACCAGGCAAAGCTTTGAGGCCCCCATTCCAGGTCTTAGCACCTGGACAACATTTCTAGTCACGGCCTGACGTATTTAAAATGCTGAAGGAGACGTCGGCACCAGCTGCGGGGCAAGATGGAGGCGCTGATTTTGGAACCTTCCGTGTATACTGTCAAAGCCATCCTGATTCTGGACAATGATGGAGATCGACTTTTTGCCAAGTACTATGACGACACCTACCCCAGTGTCAAGGAGCAAAAGGCCTTTGAGAAGAACATTTTCAATAAGACTCATCGGATTGACAGTGGAATTGCCCTCTTGGAAGGCCTGACAGTGGTATACAAAAGCAGTATAGATCTCTATTTCTATGTGATTGGCAGCTCCTATGAAAATGAGCTGATGCTTATGGCAGTTCTGAACTGCCTCTTGGACTCATTGAGCCAGATGCTGGGGAAAAATGTAGAAAAGCGAGCACTGCTGGAGAACATGGAGGGGCTGTTCTTGGCTGTGGATGAAATTGTAGATGGAGGGGTGATCCTCGAGAGTGATCCCCAGCAGGTGGTACACTGGGTGGCATTAAGGGGTGAAGATGTCCCCCTTACGGAGCAGACCGTGTCTCAGGTGCTGCAGTCAGCCAAAGAACAGATCAAGGGGTCACTCCTTCAGTGAAGACCCCACTATTCCTGGCTCTTCATCCTCTTCAAAAAATTCGCATGTCTGCTGTGAATTTTCATCTAGTTCCCCAATTGATGTTCTCAGGGTCATCTCGGGGATCACAGAGATCCTTAAATCTCCATTCTGTTTGTGCTTGTCCCCCCAACCTCCCCTACACCCTTCCTATTCTTTTTCATTCTTCTTGCAGTTCTAGGAGTAAAGCTCCTAGCGTATTTAGATAATAGGGCAGGGGAAGCACCCTCTTTCTTTCTAGACTGGATTATGCTCACATGCTCCCCTGCCCTGACATTTTTGTAAATTCTGTGCCCTTTGTTGTAGCTACACTTCAGATTAAAGTAGGAGAAAGAATGTGCTGAATGTTTTCCTGCCTTTGCCTTTACCTGGACCTCATTCCGATACCCCAGCAAGGGGAGGGAGAAAGAGAATTCTTTACTAAAGAATGAGTGGGGGTGGGGATGGATAGGGATTTATCCAATCTAAGCCCTAGCTCCACTTACTGACCTCAGTGTTTTCTTCTATTCCTTCTTACTGCCCTGTCCTCTGCCTTGGAAAAGGTATTGGGAATAGTTCATAGGGAAGGGACAACATGGAAGAAACAGTGATTTAAATTGTATTGAATAGGGCACATAAAATGCATTCTCTACCCCGATCTGACATATAGCTTCAAAACTGCCGTGGTGAGTGCCCGTCTCTTAGTTAGCTACCTTAACTCTCCACCCTTACTACCTGTGGGATCTTTGCCTGGTTTGTCTTCTCCATGTCCTGAAGCAAAGCCAGTTCCTAAAACTAAAACTCCATTCTAGTCTTGGGAAGAAAACTTTCTACTCAGAACTGGGGAAGGGGTAGAACTTATGACTTGGGCGTCTAGGCAGTCTCTGTCCCCTCAACTCCCCGACATGCATTTACTCCTCTGCCTTGGGTCTGCAGTCGCTGCAGCCCACCCTCTCTCTGCTTCAGCCTTACACCCAAGCAGTGCGTCTGTGCTCTCCCTGTCTCTAGGTCGCTGAGAGAGGTGCTTTTCTTCATAAAACCTTTGGGATTTGGATTTCCCCAGGAAGATGGAGAATGGAATACTCACTCTTGGGTCTAATCTTTCCCCTTGACCCAGAACTTCCTCCCCACAAAAATGTCTTTACAAACCTTCCTGAGACTTAAGCATTCTGCCCCACTTACTAACTGCCAGTTCTCCAACACTGAAGTGGGGCAGATAACTGGGCATATTTGAGGGGGCATCTTTGTGTAAAAGATGCATGGAGTCAGGAGATAGCCACCTTCATAAACTGCTCTGTGCAAACAGGAATAAAACATTTTTTCAAAACTGAAAAAAAGAAAAATAAAATAAAATGCTGAAGGAAAGAAACATTTACCTTGAACAGTATATCCAGTAAAAATATCTTTCAAACATGAAGGAGAAATAAAGGCTTTCCTAGATAAAGAGAATCTGACAGATTTCATCAACACCAGACCTGTCCTACAAGAAATGCTAAAGGGAGTTCTTTAACCTAAAAGAAAAGGATATTACTTAGTAATAAGAAATCATCTGAAGGTACAAAACTCATTGGCAATAGTAGGTACACAGACAAACACAGAATATTATAACACTATAATTGTGATGTGTAAACTACTCTTATCTTGAGTAGAAAGACTAAAAGATGAACCAACCAAAAATCATAACTATGACAGCTTTTCAAGACATAGACAGCATAATAATATATAAATAGAAATAACAAAATAATTAAAAAGCAGGAAGACGAAGTTAAAAATGTAGAGTTTTATTGGTTTTTTTGTCTGCTTGTTTGTTTTTGCAATCAGTGTTGTCATCAGTTTAAAAATAATGGGTCATAAGATATCATTTGCTAGCCTCATGATATCTTCAAATAAAAAAAATATATATCAGGTAGACAAAAAATAAAAATCAAGAAACCAAAACATACCACCAGGAAAATCATCTTTACCGAAAAGGAAGGAAGAAAAGAGGGAGAGAAAGATGGAGGGAGGGAAAGACGGAGGGAGGGAAAGATGGAGGGAGGGAAAGGCCAAGGGAGGCAGGGAGGGAGGGAGGAAGGAAGGAAGGGAGGGCAAACTCAAAATTGGTCAAAAAAAATAAATATCAGAGCAGAAATAAATGAAATTGAGGCAAAAAAAAAAAAAAAAGATCAACGAAACAAATAGTCGGTTTTTTGAAAAAATGAAAACAATCAACAAACCTTTAGACAGACCAGGAAAAAAAGAGAGATGATCCAAATAAATAAAATCAGAGATGAAAAAATGAGAAACTACAACTGATACCACAGAAATTCCAAGGAACATTAGTGGCTGCTATGATCATTGATCATAGTATATACTAGTTACTCATAAACTGTAAAACCTAGAAGAATTGATAAATTCCTAGATACATACAATCTATCAAGATTAAACCATGAAGAAATTCAAAACCTGCATTAGCCACTAGTAAGTAATGAGATCAAAGCCATAATAAAGAGTCTCCCAGCAAAGAAAAACCTGGGCCTGATGGCTTCACTGCTGAATTTTTCCACACATTGAAAGAAGAACTAATACAAATTGTATTCAAATTATTCCAAAAAAATAGAGGAGGAAGGAATACTTCCAAACTCATTCTATGCAGCCAATATTACCCTGATAGCAAAACCAGACAAAGACACATCAAAAAAAACCAAAAACAACAAAAAAACAAACTACAGGCCAATATCCCAGATGAACATTGATGCAAAAATCCTCAACAAAATACTGGCAAACCAAATTCAACAACACATTAAAAAGATCATTCATCATGCCCAAATAGTATTTATCCCAGGGATGTAAGGCTGGTTCAAAATACGGAAATTGCCAATAGACAAGATTTGGAAGCAACCTAAGTGTCCACCAACAGACAAATGGACAAACGAAATGTGGTACATATCCACAATGGAGCACTGTTCAGCCATTAAAAAGAATAAGATCATGTCATTTTCAGCAACATGGATGGAACAAGACATTATGTTAAGTGAAATAAGCCAGGCCCAAAAAGACAAACCTTGCATGGTCTCACTAATTTGTGGGAGCTAAAAGTTAAAACAACTGAACTAATGGCGATAGAGAGTAGAATGATGGCTACTAGAGGCTGGTAACCTGAGGTCAAGGGTTCAAGACCAGCCTGGCCAACATAGTGAAACCCTGTCTCTACTAAGAATACAAAAATTAGCTGGGTATGGTGGCGCACATCTGTGGTCTCAGCTACTCAGGAAGCTGAGGCAGGAGAATCACTTGAACCCGGGAAGCAGAGGTTGCAGTGAGCTGAGTTTGCCCAGCTGCACTCCAGCCTGGGTGACAGAGCAAGATTTTGTCTCAAAAAAAGAAGTCGATGCTAGAAAAATAATTTGGGCTTTAAATTCCACATCAAGAAACTTGCACTTTCTGATACAAGCTAGAGAGAAAGATAACAAATTATTAAAACAATAAAGACATTATTATCTGCCTATATTCTAAACAGAATAGAACTTTCTGGAAAGATAGCAATGTCCTATATTTGCACTGTCCGATATAGTCGCTAATTAGCCACATGAGTACTTAAAATATGGCTAGTATAACTGAGGAACCAAATTTTTTATTGTATTTAATTGTAATTTATTTACGTTTAAATAGTGACATACAGCTAGTAGATTCTCTGCTGTACAGTACACTGGTACAATGTGCTCTTCTGTGACAATGTGAAAGATGGATTGGAAGGGTCAGAGATTATACATGGGGAGGTCTGTAAGAAAGTCATTACAATGGTCCAAATGAGAGACCAAACTATGAAAGAATGTCTAAGAGTAATATTTGGAAAGGAAACCAATGGGACTTGACAATTGATAAAAAACAGATGATAAGCAAGAAGATTGAATCAAAGATGGTTCAGAGATTCTGGACTTTGTGATATGGAGAACGGTTGTGGCACTATGTATGCTTTCCCAAGAAAAGTAATTGGAAAGGGAAGATCATTTCAATTTCTGACATATCAATTTATTTTTTTTTTGAGATGGAGTCTCACTCTGCTGCCCAGGTTGGAGTGCACTGGCGTAATCTCAGCATACTGCAACCTCCGTCTCCCGGGTTCGAGTGATTCTCCTGCCTCAGCCTCCCGAGTAGCTGGGACTACAGGCATGCACCCACCATGCCCAGCTAATTTTTTTTATTTTTATTTTTAGTAGAGACAGGGTTTTGCCATGTTGGCCAGGCTGGTCTTGAACTGCTGACCTCAGGTGATCTGTTCACTGCAGCCTCCTGAGAAGGGCTGAGACCTGGGCCTGCAATCAGCTGGGAAGTAGATGTGGGGAGGTGGAGAAGCAGTTCCCCACTGCCCTGCCACCCACACCTGGCCTGCCCAGCCAATTGATTATGCTTTTTACATCATACCTAAAAAACACACCATCTGACTTTGTTCTCGACATTGTATTTTAAGATACATTTAGGGTGTTGTGGAGAGCGAAGTATATATTGGTTGTTACTGTTCTATGGCATTTACATTTGAAAAATATGCCACAATTAATTGGATAATTATTCTGTTATTAATATTTGGGTTGCCTTCTTATGCTCCACTTAGTGTTTCTGATGCTACTACTCATCTCCTTTCATTGCTTCTTATTCTGTGCCTGCCTTAAAATGTGGATGTTGCCCAAGGTTCTGTTGTCAGGTATCTTCTTTTTTTCTGTCCTTTATTTTCCTCTTTTCTCTTTTATCTATCTGATCTCTTCATGTGGGGGGTAAATAACTGTCTATTCCTTTGCGTAGGATTCTGGAGACCTGAGTCAATCAGATTATATTCTCAGGGAGCTTGGCTTGGGTAGGTTGTGAGGTTGAGTCACATATTTGTTTGAAACGGATTCTCACTGTGTTGCCCAGGTTGGAGTGTGGTGATGTGGTCTCGGCTCCCTGCAACCTCCACCTCCTGGGTTCAAGCGATTCTCCTATCTCAGACTCCTGAGTAGCTGGGATTATAGGCACCCACCACCATGCCCAGCTAAGTTTTGTATTTTTTGTAGAGATGGGGTTTCACCATGTTGGCCAGACTGGTCTGGAACTCCTGACCTCAGGTGACCCACCCACCTCGGCCTCCCAAAGTACTGGGATTAGAGGCATGAGCCACCATACTCAGCCGAGGTTGAGTCATATTTTCACCAAAGTTTATGATGTAGAGATCCCTTTCTGGACATCTGAAAAGCATAAAGCTGAGGATAAGCAGGCTGAAATAGAAGCATAATCTATAGATGAATACGACAGCTATATTCATGTAGAAGGCAGAGCAATTTAGAGGAACTAATGATTGAGAAATGTTATAGCTGATGGATCAGAAACAAGTCTGAGGGGATTTATTAAAGTTGAGACTATGACAGATTTTACTTTGATTGTTATGCCCACCTGTTTGGGTTATTCAACAATTAAAGAGTATGTTAAAAGGGCTGACAAAACGGACAACAGCCACCTAATCTAGACATGACTTATTTTGTGAGGTCTAAGAGTGATTTTTTAACCATATTCTAGACATCGTTGCAGAAATGTCTTTCGTACATCAAATTTGATATGTCAAGTTGGGCGTGGTGGCTCATACCTGTAATTACAGGACTTTGGGAAGCTGAGGCGAGCAGATCACCTGAGGTCAAGAGTTCAAGACCAGCCTGGCCAACATGGCGAAACCCTGTCTCTAGTAAAAATACAAAAACACAAAAAAATTAGCTGGGTATGGTGGTGCATACCTGTAGTAAATGAAAGATAAATTACTAAGAAAAACATAAGGAGTGAGTTCAGAAAAAGAAGAAAGAGAAAAGGCCCGAAAAATAATGAAGATATGAAGGACTTAGAGAAAGAATATTTGCAAGGAAAAGCAAAGAAAAATATTAAGAATAGTTGTAAAATGCTAAAGAATGTGAAAAGGAGAAAAAAAAGCAACAGCAAAGTGAAATAGCAAGAAAAGGGTTTAAGGAATGGTTGGAAAATGCAAAAAATAAAACTCATCCCGCTCCAAAGAGCTATAGTTATGCCGAAGGAAAACATAGAGGTTTTTACGGAGGAAATTCCTATTCAGCCTTTTATAACTCAATCCCATGAAAACCAATACATAAACCCCCTCCCAAAGAAACTAAGGATCCATCAGGAAAGAAGAATGAAAGATCCACGACAAAGCAGCCACACAGGACATCATTTCTGGCAATTAACAAAAGCAGAAAAATCTTTACCTTAGAACTCCATGCAGAATACAAAGACAGTATATATAGGAAATAGCATGCTTTTACCTGGAGCTATTAAATTTTAAAATTAGAAATGGTTTTTTTGCTGCTCAATCAGCGCTCAGCATTTGATATGATTATTGATAAGTTCTGATTTTTGCATTCATATATGGGGTCCCTAGAGTTAATTAAGGAAGACATTTTATAAATTTTAGTTTTTATAAATATCTCAAGGTTGATCTTGGCATGTTGTTTCACAGGACACATAACCGAATATCTAACAATTGTGTTTGTATTTAGCTTGTATTAAAATTACACTGTAATATCAAAAAAATTAAAAATAAGCGCACAACCAAAGAAAAAAACGATAAATTGGATTTTGAAAAAGTTAAAAACTTTTGTGTGTCAAGAAAGTGAAAAGACAATACACAGAATGGAAGAAAATAGCTGCAAATTATATATCTGATAAAGGTCTAGTGTCCATAATATACAAAGAACTTTTACAACTCAACAATAAAGACAACTCAATTTTAAAATGGTGAAAGGATTCTAATAGACATTTTTCCAAGGAAGATATACAAATGGTCAATAACCACATGAAAAGGAATACTCAACATTTTTAGTCATTAGGGAAATGCATATCAGAACCACAATGAGTACCACTTCACATTCACTAAAATGGCTATATATTTTTTAAAAAACATATTAATAACGAATGTCAGTGTGGAGGTGGAGAAATTGTAACTTTCATAAATTTCTGGAAGGAATGCAAAATGATGCAACCAGTGTGGAAAATACTTGAGCAGTTACTCAAAATGTGAAACATAATTACCATGACCCAGCAATTCTACTCCCAAGAATGTACCTGAGAAAACTGAAAATGTGATCAAACAAAAACTTGTAAACAATTGTTCATAGCACTATTATTCATAATACCCAAATAGTGCAAAAAACCTAAACATCCATCAACTGATCAATGGTTAAACAAAATGTAGTATATTCATAACATGAAATACTTACTCAGCTATAAAAAGGAATAAAGTATTGACATATGCTACAACATGGATGAATCTTGAAAATATAATGCTAAGTGAAAGAAACCAGACACAAAAGACCACATGTGATTCAACTTAAAAGAAATGTCCAGAATGGGCAAATCCTGACACAGAAAGGAAATTATGGAAAGAGAGAATTTGGGACAAACTGCTAATAAATACAGGATCCGGGGGAAGGAGGGGATTGAAGAGTTCTAGAATTAACTAGTGGTAATAGTTGCACAACTTGGGGACTCTACTAAAAACCATAAAGTGTACACCTTAAACTGGTGAATTTTATACTGTGCAAGGTATATGTCAATTTTTTAAAATACTATTGAAAAAATCAAGCCACATGGATGCAGCTGGAAACCATCATTCTCAGCAAACTATCGCAAGAACAGAAAACCAAACATCACATGTTCTCACTCACAGGTGGGAACTGAACAATGAGATCACTTGGACTCGGGAAGGGGAACGTCACACACCGGGGCCTATTATGGGGAGGTGGGGGGAGGGATTGCACTGGGAGTTATACCTGATGTAAATGACGAGTTGATGGGTACAGCACACCAACAGGGAACAAGTATACATATGTAACAAACCTGCACGTTATGCACATGTACCCTAGAACTTAAAGTATAATTAAAAAAAAAAAAAAAGAAAGAAAAAGTCAAGCCAGTGAGTACCTTTAGTGAGGTTGGTAATCAAGAAAGAGCTTTGGGAGAGCCCCAAATGGGCTTTGGGAAAGCTGGAGCAGCACTTTTTAAAATGTGGACTGTGGTTATTTGCTTTAAAACAGTTTATTAAGCTGTGTATTTATGCTTTAAGTGCAATTCTGAATGTGTCTTATATTTTATAATAAACAATTTTTAAGAGAGAAAAAGGTGGAGATAGTAAACTGGCATCTATATATTGTTTCCAAAAAGAAATTAAAGTAGTGAAATTAACATGAAATTTCATTTCTTTGGAAATGAGATAAATCAATGTATATTTAAGGTAATGATTTTTAGTATACTACATACATGTGTTGGTATCATAAACATATTCTTATATTTCAAATAGGTATCTTAAAAGATGTGTATTGTTGCCAAAAGGATTGTTTAAAATTGAAATAAAATCAGAGAAATAAGGATTGGCTACAAATGAGAAACACTAACCTCAAAAATTTACAAATAATAAAAAGGTAATTATACACTTCCCTAAAAAGTAAAAACAATGACAAATTAATTTGTAACTAAATCAACAGTTTTGTGGACTGAAAAAAAAGCAGAAAACCAGATAGTTTTATTTGAAAAAATATACACTTAAAAATTATGTGCAGTATATCCAACTTGTATTCTTTGCTCACCCACTTTCCTGTTTTCTTTCCCTTCTCTTTCTCCTCCTCCTTCTCCTCCTCTTTCTTCTTTTATTATTTAATACTCAAAGGGTCAAAAAGGAAAATAGAATAAAGTAGAACAAAGAAAGCAAAAATAAGGAATGTCAAGAGGAAAACTTTTACTTAATTTCACCATTTCTTGACATTAAGTAATGGGTATATTCATAAAAGTTTCTTGTAAATCAAATTACTTTAAATATTCTGGAAAAGTAATTGCAAAAAAGTATACCTAATAATTCTTCTTAAAATGGAAGCATTCTATTACAGCTCAGATAAACATTTCTGAAGTTTGTACAATTGGGATTACTACTCTATACTTATTTAATTTTCCTGAAAAGGATAACTTTGGTAATATGTTTATTGGATAGATGTATTTTTTTCCATAATTGAAAATTTTAGTTTCAATCTTGGAAGGTGATATAGTATAATAGTTATGAACTGTCATTCTAGAATCAAATATTGTTTTATATTCTGGTTACATTATCAACAAGTTATATGATTTTTGGTAAAGTAATTAACTTATTTGTGCTTCAGTCTCCTTATCTTTAATAAGAACATAATAATAGTACATACAGCATTGGGTTTTTGTGAGGAATAAATGAAATAAATACGTGTTTGTGTGTGGTTGGATGTGCAGAGAGCGTCGACAATAAAATTTTAGCACATGATCAGTACTAGTAGAACTAGTAGTAATAATATTTATTACTTCATATACTATGAATCTTTCTCTAAAAAGTCTACCATACCTATATGTATTAGTCTATTTTCACACTGCTATAAAGAAATATCTGAGACTGAGTAATTTATAAAGGAAAGAGGTTTAATTGACTCACAGTTCCACATGGCTACAGAGGTCTCTGGAAACTTATAATCATGGTGGAAGCTGAAGGGGAAGCAAGCACCTTCTTCACAAGGCAGCAGGAGAAAGAAAACGAAGGAGGAACTTCCAAACACTTACAAAACCATCAGATCTCACGAGCTCTCACTCACTATCATGAGAACAGCGTGGGGGAAACCACCGCCATGATCCAATCACCTCCCTCCCTCCACATGTGGGGATTACAGGTCCCTCCCTCAACACATGGGGATTACAATTCGAGATGAGATTTGGGTGGGGACACAGAGCCAAATCATGTCACCATGAATGGGTGTTGCAGGAAGTCAGGGACCCTTAACAGAGGGACCAGCTGGAGCCGAGGCAGAAGAACATAAATTGCGAAGACTTCATGGACATTTATCAGTTCCCAAAATTAATTCTTTTATAATTTCTTATGCCTGTCTTTACTGCAATCCCTGAACATAAATTGTGAAGATTTCATGGACATTCATCAGTTCCCAAAATTAATACTCTTAAAATTTCTTATGGCTTTAATCTCTTAATCCCATTATCTTTGTAAGCTGATAATGTATGTCACCTCAGAATCACTATTGTAAATTGATTGTAAAACATATGTGTTTGAACAATATGAAATCAGTGCACCTTTTAAAAGAACAGAATAACAGTGATTTTCAGGAAACAAGGGAAGATAACCGTAAGGTCTGACTGCCTGCGGGATCGGGCAGAATACAGCCATATTTTTCTTCTTGCAGAGAGCCTATAAATGGATGTGTGAGTAGAAGAAATATCACTGAATTATTTTCCCAACAAGAAATACCCTGGGGAAGGAATGCATTCCTTGGGGGAGGTCTATGAACAGCCGCTCTGGGAGTGTCTGTCTTGTGCTGCTGAGATAAGGACTGAAATACACCCTGGTCTCCTGCAGTACCCTCAGGCTTACTAGGATGGGGAAATTCCAGTCTGGTAAATTCTAGTCAGACCAATTCTCTGCCCTCGAACCCTGTTTCCTGTTAAGATGTTTATCAAGACAACACATGCACAGCAGGACATAGACCCTCATCAGTAATTCTAATTTTGCCTTTGCCTTGTGATCTTTATTGCCCTTTGAAGCATGTGATCCTTGTGACTTACTCCATGTTTGTACACCCCCTCCCTTTTTTAAATCTCTAATAAAAACATGCTGGTTTTGCGGCTCAGGGTCGTCATCACGGTCCTACCAATATGTGATGTCACCCCGGAGGCCCAGCTGTAAAAGTCCTCTCTTTGTACTCTTTCTGTTTATTTCTCAGACTGGCCGACACTTAAGGAAAATAGAAAAGAACCTATGTTGAAATATTGGGGGCTGGTTCCCCCAGTAAATGGGGAAAAAAAAATCCTTCTTACCTAAGATCCCTTTTTCCACCCAAAACCCAATCCAAGAAAAAAGTATCCTTTAAATCCAAACTCATTTCCTTAGCTATTAATGCAGTTTAACATAGCTCCATATTAAACGTTACAAATATGCCAGGCTTTGTCCATGTAGAACGTCATTTTTCAATCTGTCAGCTTCTGATATTAATAACACTGTCAAAAGGAGGATAAGAAATTACTCCTTTGACTCCTTCATGATAAAAAAATTGAAATTTCATCTGATAAAATGAAACACCCAACACAGACCTCTTATTTTATCCCATAATACACACAAAGCAGTAATTTTACTTGATCATTACTTCCTAATATGCCTAGTTCTATAGTTAATTCCATAAGTCCTATATGTTCAAACAATGCTTCTCGTGTTGATTTTCTCATGTAGGTATGATCTGTTTTACTCACTGAAGCCAGAGTGGGTTGTTTTTTGTTGTTTTTTTTTTAAATACCTGATTATGGCACTTAACTGCTTAAAATCCTTCAATGTCCGCACATTGTTTTTGGAATAAGAAGCTAAATCCTGGATACAACCTTCAAGGCCTTACTTGATTTAGTCCCAACTTCCTTTTCTGCTTCATTGTTCATTACTGTCTCCTTCAATTGCTGAGCCTTGGCCCACAAACCTACTTCCAGTTCCCTGTATTTAATATCAAATGCTCTCTTCCTCTGTCTGAAATATTTTTCTCCCTGCCTCTATTCCTTGCTCTTTATCATACATCTCCAATTCATCCTTCAAGTCTCAGCTTAAATATCTCTTTCTCAGGGAGCAGGTTATATCCTCATATTATTGTATCATAACACTTTACGCTTCTCCTTCATAGCACTTAACACAATTGATGTTAATTATTTGTGTGAAAGGTTTACATAATACCACTTACCATACTAGATTGTAAGCTCCATGCAAATAGCAAGCATAGACATCTTACTTGCTATCGTATCCCAGCATCTAATCTGGTACATGGTGCATACTCGATAAATATTTATACGGCACACAAATACATAAGGGGAAATCTCAAATTTTATTTCCTTGCATTGCCTCAAGTTAAAACACAAGAAATATTATGATGAATTTAAATGTCAAATAAGACACCCAGTACGTATACTTAGCCTAGAACTGTGCCAGACTAATTATTTATTGCTTATTATATATTGAACACATATATCACTTCTTGGCCTTTTGGCTAAGATCAAGTGTAAGATACATTAAACTATATTATTACTAGTCAATATCTGGCTATAAAGTCATAAAACATTTACCAAAAATTGATACTAATATTAAGCCTTCCTGAGAGAGTCCTATTGAATTTCCATAAATGAGAAGAAAACTTAAATGAAAGTTTGATATTTTAACATCTGTGACATTCAATCAAAACAATTCAGTGGCAATGTAACTAGAATGGCCCATATAACTGACTTGGAATGCATGTTTGGTCATATCTTGTATATTTCCATGGAATCACTCTTTCCCCCACTTGCCTGTATTAATAGAAAATCCATTATCTGTCTCTTGAGACCTACCCTTTCCCATTCTGAGTCCAGTAGCTTACTCACTCTAAACGCCTGGCTGATGGAGAAAAGCTTCCTTGGCTCAGCACAGCTGTTGTTTCTTTCATTGCCACTAGATGTCGTTGTTGAAACCTAATATACATTCACAATCTGATGGCGGTGGCATGTCTGTCCCCAGCAAAATCCTTTGCAGACCCAGACCCTGTATAATTGCACACTTGAGTGTAAATTAGGGCTCTTTAATCTTCTACTCAGATGTCCAGTTTTCTTCTCAAAGCATGAATATCAGGCTACAGTGGCTGAGTCTAGAAGGGTTTATACAGCCCTAGTAATATATTATGCCAGAACCAACTCACCCCATGACCTGCAAGCAAAGGGGCACCAGTTCAAATATGTCTCCTTGATATGTTTTGTTTATCCATACTGTGTTTGAAATTTCATGTAAAAATTTTCGCACAGGCCGGGCACAGTGGCTCACACCTGTAATCCCAGTACTCTGGGAAGCCATGGTGGGAAGATCACTTGAGGTCAGGAGTTTGAGAACAGGCTGACCAACATGGTGAAACCTCCTCTCTACTAAAAATACAAAAACTTAGTTGGCCATGGTAGCGTGTGCCTGTAATCCCAGCTACTCGGGAGGCTGAGGCAGGAGTGAGGTGGCAGTGAGCCGAGATCACACCACTGCACCCCAGCCTGGGTGACAGAGCCAGACTGTCTCATTAAAAAAAATTATTTTAATTTATAAAAATTTTTCACACAAACAAACTGGATCTCTAGTTTCTCTTACTGCAATACTGAGCTCCTATCTGGCACAGCAACACCATCTGGAACTGAATCGCGGCAGCATCTCTCACCTCCTCCATATCAGATTGCTCAAGGCAAGCACTTCGCTGCAGTGCCCTCCACTCCACATTCCCTGATGCTGGCTGTTACCTGCCACAGCCAATTGAATGTATGGTGCCTGTTCTAGGCCCTGATGGCTGTCCAAGAGCAAAAATCCAGGGTCCACCTTTTCTCACAGGTTTTCCTATGTAGGTCTGTGGTCCTTACCTGCCACTACATGTGAGTCAAGGATACTTTTGTCCATCAGAGAAGTCTCCAGGACCTTTCCTCCGAAAAGACTCACTGACCCCCAACCACCCAGTGACAAGCTCTGCAGACAAGACCAGCCACATAATTTGCAAAGCCCAATGCAAATGGAAATTCAGGACCTTTTGTTCAAAAGTCAGGAAAAGAGTGTCAGTAAAAGTGCTACATATTACATTTTTTCCTTTCTTCCACAGTGTCTCTCTCTCTTCTCGTGTCATGGTGATTTTTATTTGCTATTTAAAGTTGTGCTCCCTCAGGCATGGGAATACTTGCAGGGCAAGTACAGACCTTCACAGGTACCCAGGGGCCCTGCCTGTGACCCTACATGTAGCCCACGACCTCTCTGCATCCACCAAACTAACAGGCTGTGCCCTACTCAGGGTAGAAAGGTCACTCTCCTTTTCCCACAGTTCCATGGCCCCACTGTCGCAACCCATAGTGGATAGGCAACCACCGCGGAACAGGAACCTCCATGCCATGCATTCAGTGTCTGGATGAGGTGGGCCAAAGACTTTCCTGCCAACTCACTCACCAAATGTACCGTGGAGTTGCCAGCCTGGGGCAGGGACAGCCACCACCTTGCCCTGCCCGGAGATGCTGTGGGGCACACATCGACCCTGAACCTCCCATATCTGTGCTCAAGCTCCCATTAGAGAAAAAGGCAATGGCAGAATGTCGCCCATCTCAGCCCCAATACTCTTGAGGTGACCACCTCAAGCAGGCACATCAGTTAATGGGGTGCAAGCAGAGAGGAAGAGGCAGGGTGAGGCCAGGGTGTGAGGGCATAGGAAGCAGGCAGCCATGAACCCATCCTGGGGAAGTGGGAGGAGGGGCGACCAGGAGGGAGCTGAGGCTCCATGTACCTGGCTCATGCTCCATTGTTCCATCGGACTTCACTGATGAAAACACAGATTCTAAAATAAAACTACAAGGAATGTCATGACAGAAAATGCTGAGCATTAAGCCCCATTATGGGGCCCTTCTGA
The DNA here is from genome assembly GCF_003255815.1 of Theropithecus gelada. Classification (NCBI taxonomy): domain Eukaryota; kingdom Metazoa; phylum Chordata; class Mammalia; order Primates; family Cercopithecidae; genus Theropithecus; species Theropithecus gelada. Next base: position 109,553,434 of record NC_037672.1, on the reverse strand, counting down.
GCTGGGGATCCTGTGTGACTGCACTGTTCTCACACCCTAAGGCTGCTGTCAGCAGACAGTGGGATCTGAAGAGAAGAAACTCTGAAGCAACAAACATTTTGTTATACTCTTCCTCCAGGGTCATGGGGACCTACTTACCATATGTTTCAGAACCTAGTGGGGCACTCAAGTGACTCTTCTCTGAAGAAGAAAAGTTGATTTATTCTGTGCACCTAGCGTAAAGGTGGCTGGCAGTTTCTTCATATACATGGTGTCCGACACGGTGGAGCCCTACGACGCCACTCTCAGTCCACCAGCTCATAGAGAACACAAGCAAGACCTTTTGCGTTGATAATGAAGCTCTCTCTGACATCTGCTTCAGACTCCTAAAGTTACCCACACCCAACTATGGTGACCTGAACCACCTGGTGTCTGCCACCATGAGTGGGGTCACCACCTGCCTGCACTTCCCAGGCCAGCTGAATGCTGACCTTGGGAAACTGGCCATAAACATGGTCCCATTTACCCGCCTGCACTTCACGCCTGGCTTTATCCTGCTGACCAGCTGGGGCAGCCAGCAGTACCGGGTATTGATGGTGGTTGAGCTCACCCAGCAGACGTTTGATGCCAAGAGTATGCTGACTGCCTGTGCGACCCCTGCAAAGCTGCTACCTAATGGCAGCTGCCATTTTCAGGGGCCACATGTCCTGGAGGGAGGTGGATGAGCAAATGCTTAACAGCCAAAACTACAACAGCAGCTACCTTGCTGACTGAATCCCCCACAATGTGAAAACAGCTTTCTGTGACATCCCACCCCCAGGGCTAAAAATGTCTGCTGCCTTCACTGGCAACAAGATGGCCATCCAAGAGCTGTTCAGATGCATTTCAAAGCAGTTCACTGCTATGTTCAGGCACAAGGCCTTCTTACTCTGGTGATTCGGTGAGGACATGGATGAGATGGAATCCACTGAGGCCAAGAGCAACAGGAACAACCTGACGTTCGAGTACCAACAGTACCGGGAGGAGGGAGAGTTTGAGGAGTAGGCCCAGGAGGAGGTGGCCTAGTAGAGCCTTCTGTTAGATAGAAGTGACATGAATTCTTGATTTACTCCCAGTGTGTTCTATGAAAGCCATGTCTTTCTGTGTGTGCACTTGCTGTGTGTGTTCACCTGTATTAAAGCATTTTCATAGCAAAAAAGAAAAAGTTATCTAAGTTATGAAAGTTTTGCATCACCAAGCACAGTAGTTAGGCAAAGAAAATCCTCTAAGAAATTCACACTTTTTGAAGAGGGTGATTAAATCATTAGTAAGATAAAATAACAGCAACGATAATAAAAGCATTGACACCTTCCCAAGTAACAGTGTTGCCACAGAGGAAAGCAACTCGCAAGTACATTTGTGCTCATTCAGATATGATTACTGCTCTTTGCTTTTAACTGGATTTGGTTGAAAAGAAAACTAATATAAATATATGTTTTTAAAAGTGTCCAATGAAGAAAAAAAGGAAATATAGTATATTTTATTGTGGGAAATTATCAACTTACATTGGCCAAAATCTTCTGAAGATCACCAAGTAAAAGAATAGTAAACCAGTCAGGTTACAACTTAATGAGGAGCCTCAGCTTTTCTTTCCCAGAACACAGACTGGTAAGGAGAAGAGATAACTATTTTCTTCCATTGTTTCCCTCCTCTTTTCATCTAAGCACATTACACTGAATATTCTGTTAGATTATATCACCCTGGACTTTACCTCCTCTTTCTTCTTTCAACAGCATTATGTTAGCACATTTTATACCGAGCATATTTTACTATGCTCCTGATTCATAAGTATATTATTTGAATTTAATGTTTTGTTGATGTCAACGTTGAGATTATCACAGTTTCATTAAGCTTATTTCATGCTGCAGTGTGTTTTGGTCACTGGCTCACGTTATAGCAATAAGGATTCTAGAAAAATAACAAATATATTAGTTTTATGTGGCATAAATCACTGTGCAAACATTCAATTTTATTTCACAGTCTGTTTATTATTCCATCATTCCCTCCCATGATGTTAATAGTTTAAATTTTAATACATGGATGCAACATACAATACACAAGTTGTTTCATTTGGCTATTTCAATATAAGAAAACAAATAAAAATGAAAGGGAAGTTTTTGCCATCTGCTACTTTGAAGAACTATTATTAATGCATGATCTAATTATTGTACAACTATGTGGTTCTCGGCCTTTATGTTACTTTATCTTCTTGTGAAAAAAAAAAATGCTTTAAAAAACTTCTACCTTCAAAGAGCTCTGGAGTCCTCAATTCCAGGGGCTTCAGTATGCTTCAGTAACTGTCTAACCTCGTCAATTCCAGTGGATTCAATACACTTTAGTAAATCCCTCCCATCGCCCTGCTTTGAACCTTGTCTTCAACTCTAACATTAACCCCAAAATACTACTCTCTGACAAGTTCTTACCTTGCCAGCCCTTGCCTCATCCATTGATCCTTCCTGACCTCAAGTCCTTCCCTGCCATCCGGGACACTATGGTTTACCACTTGGCATATCATTTCCCTCTAACAAGTTTAATTCTCTAGAGCATGTGTTTGATTTCATAGGCACTGATAAACAATTTCTCAATTTTTTAATTGGTCTTTGTCCTTCTTTCTTATGTACTCTCTTACCGTTCACTGTAAGCTCCCAGTCTAACCCTGATCTCCTCCTTCTCAGCAGATGGTCTTGCCTTAGATACCACTGAATACTTAGTGAAGTCTCAACCATCTTCTTTTTCTCGTCCATGCTCAGAGTAAGAGGTATGTCTCTTCCCCATTGATTCTCTACTTTTCTCATCATCTCAGGCCTCCCACAACTTCCCCTTCTCTCTCCTTCGAGAGCTTCCCCAACTCCCCTCTCCTGTGTGTTCAACCTCTTCCCCTTACTGGGTCTGTTTTTCACATTATAAGCATGCTCAACTTTGTTCACCTTAAAACAATGCAACGAAAGACACATTCTGATCCCACAATACCTGACCAGTTTCTCTAACACACACAGGGCTTACATTTCACGTCTTATTTTCCCTACCTCACCCTCATGCTACCTCTCTTCACCTAGTTAAATCCAACTCTTCTTTTGGATATCAGGGCACGTATCAAACCTTGGGGAAATTATCCTGACTGCCCAAGCCTGATCAACTTCCATTGTCAAACACTTGCAATGAACTGTTCAGAGAATTGTTGTAATTTTAATTATACATATGTTAACGTGATTCATTTATTTACTTTTATTCCCGTTACTCTTTAAGCTTTCAGAGAGCAGGCACCATATTCTTTTAGAACAGCATTTTACCCTCAGTGTATTATACAGATCCTAGAATATATTTGGTGTTTGACAAATATTTATAAATGAATGGATATGTTCATTGATTGTATCTCTTAAATCCTCTTCTAAAAGTATATTGTAGTTCATCCATTGCTCTGGTATGCATGTGGGTGTCCCTTAAAATTCGTATGGTGGAAATTAACTCCCAATGTGATAGTACAGCCTTTAGGAGGTGATTAGGACGTACAGCATTTAGGAGGTGATCAAGTCATGAGGGCTTTGCCTTCATGAATAAAATTAGTACTTTTATGAAAGAGGTTGAAGGGAGCTGCCTTGCCCTTCTGCCATGTGAGGACACAGCACTAAAGTGCCACTAATGAAACAGAGAATGAGCTCTCACCAGATACCAAATCTGCCAGTACCTTGATCATGAATTTCCCAGTCTCCAGAACTGTGAGCAATAAATTCTGTTGTTTAAAAATTACCTTATCTAAGGCATTTTGTTATAGCAGCAGGAATGGAGTAAGACATATTCAGAAAAACAAAAATGAGTCTTTCAGCAAAATAAAACACCTGATTTTTTCCTTATATTAGTAATGCTAAAAGGCAAAAAGCATGCACAGCAAGAAAAAAAAAAGGCATTGGCTTAAGGATTGGGAAGCCAACTCCCAGTTTGTCTGCCATGCTTAACCTCTTACACATTGTGGGAAACAGACCTAGATTATTTGAAGGTTCTTCTGAAACCATCTAATTTTCAGAATATTGCCCATTAATGCAATTAATGAACTATTTCAGAAGAAAACTTAGAAAACTGTATTATTTCTCAAGAAATATTTTGAAATTATTTGTATCTATTGAGTACCTACTTAACAAATGTTAATTTGGCCTACGGACTTGCTTTTAACTATGCACTAGCTCATACATGCATAGCGACCAACAACCTGGATATAACTACTTTAAGATGCCACATAAAAGGTTTCCTTTACCACGAGGAAACACAGCCAGCCCAATTCCAAATACACATGGAAACTAGAACTTGGATACCATTTATTTCTCTGGTGAAAAGATGAGGAATATGTTGTGAAAAATGATGACAGAGTGTCCATTTCTAATGGGGAATTTTGACACCCTATTAATAATCAATTTTTCGTGGATTTTCCATTTGTCTTTTTCCCAGAAGATGTAGTTATAGCTTTTTCCGCAGTGGTTTTAAAAATGTGTATTTTCTAATAACCTTCTATTTTTATAATATATCTTTCATCAAACTGTCTGCTTTGGCTTTGTCTAAAGTAAAGGATGAAAAAAAATAACTTGCTTAAAAATTTTCAATAGAGTTTAACAAGATAAATTCCTGAGGTAGGTTTCATCTGGGATTCCTATTTCTAGAGACTTCACCATGTGGAAAGACGCTCTAAACTGATAATTATGTAAGCCTAAAGGAAAACATTAGGCTGAACATATGTAGCTGGACATTCAACAAAGCATTCAATTATGTTTTAGAAAAGTAATGTCACTAAGGAAAAGAGAAAGAGTCCTTTTTTAAGTCCTTGTAAGTAATTGTATAAGTTCTCACATTCAGAGTACCAATATTTACTAAATTTCCTAATGGCATTTAGCAATAAGGCTTACTATTAAAAAAGGAGAGGTACCTCAGCAAAATATTCAGGTTGTAAATGTTTAGGGAATTAGGGAGCTGGTAGGTGGTTAATAAAACAAGAAGATGCATAGCTAAGGAAGAAGCAAATGAAGCAGCAGCTGTTAGTGTTTTTCATAGTCACCATATAAGCCAAAGAATGTGGTTTATAATTATGATGTATGCAAGGATTTGTCTAGAAAGACACATTATGGTAAGACCTACATCAAAATAAGATCAGAAAAACCTTTTCTAGTGGTAGCTATACATCACTAACCTACTAACAAAGGTACTAACTTCAACTTGCCTTGGGACTCAGCCCATGTCAAACAAGAATCCTCTTTTGAAGATTAAAATCAGGCAGCATTCACCAGCTCAGCTGGTGCTTTTTTTTTTTTTTTTTTTTTTTTTTTTTGAGACAGGATCTCTCCCCATTACCCAGGCTGGAGTGCAGTGGCACAATCTCAGCTCACTGCAACCTCCCCCTCCTGGGCTCAAGGGATCCTCCCACCTCAGTCTCCCAACTAGCTGGGACTACAGGCATGTGGCATCTTGCCCAGCTAATTTTTATATTTTTTGTAGAGAGAGGCTTTCACCATGTTGCCCAGGATGGTCTCAAACTCCTGGGCTCAAGCAATCCACGAGCCTCAGTCTCCCAAAGTGCTGGGATTACAGGCATGAGTCACCGTGCCCAGTCTAACCTGATGCTTAAATCCAAGTATCGAGTATGGTGGCTTCTTGAAAAGTTTTAAGTATGGAATTACCACATATGGAATATAGTCCATGGAAATTCAACTTGACTTGAATTTGAAATATATATCTATATATACATACACACTTGTTTTATATGTGCACCATTCAAAGTTGGTGTTTATTAACAGGATGTTTCTATTACTCACATGAAAAAGAGTTTGTGAGGCTTTTAGCTACACCCACCTGCACTGCTTACCTTGCAAACTCACCCCAACCTCTTTCTTGCCTGTATGGATAGTCCTATTTACATTTCATATATCAGAGAAAGCCTAAGTAATTTGTTACTTAAAAAAAAAAGATGACATTTATTGGCAAGGCCCCAACATTATTAATTTATGAGAGAAGGCTATAGTAACTTATCCAAGAAGGGCACATGTCTTCTTCCCTGTCTTCCTTGACCACATTTGTGGCTGTGTTTCCTCCTTCCCTGAATGCTTAGTATCCCCATGATCCTGGAGGAAAAACGACTCATCTGCTCAAAGGTGAATGTTTCAGAGTATTTATTATTTGAGACCTGGTTGACTTGTGTTTACAGCTTTTCCTGTGATTTTCGTTTTATTCAGAGTTTCCTGAGCATGATCTTTTTCATCTCTCCTGGCTTGGCAATGATATTATTTCAAAGGAAATGTCCCCCCTTCAAACACTACTTTCCTGATGAGTGCCTATTTGTCCTTAAAGTCCAAGTTAATAAGAAACCCCCTCATAGAAGCTCTTCAGGGTCCTTCTTTCCATCTCTCATTGGGTTAATCACTCGCATATCTGTGCTCCCAGGGTATCTCGACCCAGACATCTATGGCTGCACTTTCCCCACCACATTGCAATGTCCTTCCACTCAGAGAGGAGAGAACTGTGCACTTCCCTACTAGACTGTTGCTCTTCTCCCATGTAGAGAATTTTTTGTCTCTATATTATCTGCACATAAGACAATGCCAAGAACTAATAGATCCCCAATTAGTGTTTGTTCAATGTTGATTATTTGAATTGTAACAGGTTGTCTATTATATTACTAGAGGAGCTGAGATTTAAATCCAGGCCTGTTGTATCCAAAGCACATGATATCTCCCCTCCAACATATGATCTGTGTATCTGTTCACTAAGCCTCATTTTTTTCTTCCTCCTGACCACACAACTAGAGTTAATCTTCCAGTCACAAATAAACAAAAGTAAAATATGCCACTTTAAGGCCTGGCTTCTAAAAATAACTCCTCCCAATCTTGTACCATTTATTTCTTCCTTTGTTTGCTAGCTAGATTTAGAAGACCCAGTAGAGGAACCCAAGACCCTAGTAAGTGGCAGAGCCATCAGATAGAAAAAGTCTGGGCTCCTGAGTCACCGCATGGAGGAAGCTAACAATATCCTAGTAGAAATATTGTGTGAGCAAAAAAAGAATACTGTATGTTAGTTATTAAGCTGCTAAAAATCTTGAAGCTTTTATTCAGCAGTTAGCCTACCCTGATTAATACACTACCAGAATTATAATTTTTATAACCTTTTTCTGATTTTTAAAAGCTACATGTACACTCTAGAAAATAATAAAGAAGAAAAAGAATATTCACTACTCAGAGATGAACATAGTTTCATATTTTTGTTATACATTATACATTTTATCAGTCTTAATGGGCAGCGGAGGAGTTAGATATAGTAGAGAGAACAAAGAGATGTTATTTAAAAGACTGAAATAGCAGTTTTCTTAGAGAAGAGCCCTATCTTTTGTTCCTTAATAAATTATTTCATTGTGAAGTGAAGTGATGGTCCCCAGGACGTAGTATAGTAAGCAGAAGAATGGCAAAATTAAATTGTTTTGCCTAATAAGTAAAAGGATTTTGAGACTTTCTGGGAAATGAAAGAGCCAAAGAGAGAAGTGAGAGAGAAGCCAAGAAGAAGTTCTCAGTGTTGGGAATTCCCTAGAGGCATTCAAGAACAAGAATGTCTAGCATCTAGTCTTACATTGCTTGCCATGTGTCCTGCTATCCCATAATGCAAATCCCTTGCTGTGACATCCCTGGATGTTTAATGAATTCTCATCTATGTGAATGTTGATATGAGTTGTGTTTTAAGAAAACTGAGGGAAAGGGCAAGAAGTGAGAACATAATAGAAAGTAGAATCTCAGCAGGACTTCAGAGGAAGAGATGACAATGAAAAACATAAGACCCCCTCCCTCCTAAATAACCTTATGTACATTTGCCCAAACTTTTCATGTTTCTTTTATAATACACTTTTAATAGCTGCATGCTATTGCAGCATATGACCACTCCGGCACTGACTTAACCCTCCCTATATGATGCATTTACATTCCTTTCAGTTTTTCACTGTTAAACATAGTTCCTCAGCAAACATCCTCATACATAAAATTTGGGTCCAGGCCCATTATTTCTCGGCTTAGTCAAGGCTCCCTTTGTTGAAAGAACAAAAAATCACTCAAATAAATAGAAAAGAACTTAAGTTAAAAAGTGAAACTTAATATAAGGATCCGGGGTTATTACAAAAAACCCACAACCTTAGGTAATTAGCCTCATGAGGAACTGGAAACGCCGGATGTAAAATCACCAGAAATTGCCATCTCTGTCACTTCCCTCAGAAGACACTCATTTTCACTTTCTGCCTGTATCTGTGTGTATGAGAGAGAGATGCAATTTAAAATTCATATTTATATGCAATAAATAACAGATACACAGTAGGCTCTGATAGCAATCTCCAAATCCTTCTAAGAAACTGCTAAATGTCACATAACTAACACAACTAGGTTTTTTTTCTTACATGTTCTGTGTCTTATGCTTATACCTCCTTTTCCTACATACATTCTTATTCTAGGTCTTAGTCTGTGATGAAGCGAACTACTTCTTACTTTGAAAGTGCACCCAGGCGGGGCGGAGCAAGATGGCCAAATAGGAACAGCTCCAGTCTCCAACTCCCAGCGCGAACGACACAGAAGACCGGTGATTTCTGCATTTTCAACTGAGGTACTGGGTTCATCTCACTGGGGAGTGCCGGACGATCAGTGCTGGTCAGCTGCTGCAGCCCGACCAGCGAGAGCTGAAGCAGGGCGAGGCATCGCCTCACCTGGGAAGCGCAAGGGGGAAGGGAATCCCTTTTCCTAGCCAGGGGAACTGAGACACACAACACCTGGAAAATTGGGTAACTCCCACCCCAATACTGCGCTTTAAGCAAACAGGCACACCAGGAGATCATATCCCACACCTGGCCGGGAGGGTCCCACGCCCACGGAGCCTCCCTCATTGCTAGCACAGCAGTCTGTGATCTACCGGCAAGGCAGCAGCAAGGCTGGGGGAGGGGCGCCCGCCATTGCTGAGGCTTAAGTAGGTAAACAAAGCTGCTGGGAAGCTCGAACTGGGTGGAGCTCACAGCAGCTCAAGGAAACCTGCCTGTCTCTGTAGACTCCACCTCTGGGGACAGGGCACAGTAAACAATAAACACAGCAGAAGCCTGTGCAGATGCAAACGACTCTGTCTGACAGCTTTGAAGAGAGCAGTGGATCTCCCAACACGGAGGTTGAGATCTGAGAAGGGACAGACTCCCTGCTCAAGTGGGTCCCTGACCCCTGAGTAGCCTAACTGGGAGACATCCCCCACTAGGGGCAGTCTGACACCCCACACCTCACAGGGTGGAGTACACCCCTGAGAGGAAGCTTCCAAAGCAAGAATCAGACAGGTACACTCGCTGTTCAGAAATATTCTATCTTCTGCAGCCTCTGCTGCTGATACCCAGGCAAACAGGGTCTGGAGTGGACCTCAAGCAATCTCCAGCAGACCTACAGCTGAGGGTCCTGACTGTTAGAAGGAAAACTATCAAACAGGAAGGACACCTACACCAAAACCCCATCAGTACATCACCATCATCAAAGACCAGAGGCAGATAAAACCACAAAGATGGGGAAAAAGCAGGGCAGAAAAGCTGGAAATTCAAAAAATAAGAGTGCATCTCCCCCGGCAAAGGAGCGCAGCTCATCGCCAGCAACGGATCAAAGCTGGACGGAGAATGACTTTGACGAGATGAGAGAAGAAGGCTTCAGTCCATCAAATTTCTCAGAGCTAAAGGAGGAATTACGTACCCAGCGCAAAGAAACTAAAAATCTTGAAAAAAAAGTGGAAGAATTGATGGCTAGAGTAATTAATGCAGAGAAGGTCCTAAATGAAATGAAAGAGATGAAAACCATGACATGAGAAATACATGACAAATGCACAAGCTTCAGTAACCGACTCGATCAACTGGAAGAGAGAGTATCAGTGATTGAGGATCAAATGAATGAAATGAAGCGAGAAGAGAAACCAAAAGAAAAAAGAAGAAAAAGAAATGAACAAAGCCTGCAAGAAGTATGGGATTATGTAAAAAGACCAAATCTACATCTGATTGGGGTGCCTGAAAGTGAGGGGGAAAATGGAACCAAGGTGGAAAACACTCTTCAGGATATCATCCAGGAGAACTTCCCCAACCTAGTAGGGCAGGCCAACATTCAAATCCAGGAAATACAGGGAACGCCACAAAGATACTCCTCGAGAAGAGCAACTCCAAGACACATAATTGCCAGATTCACCAAAGTTGAAATGAAGGAAAAAATCTTAAGGGCAGCCAGAGAGAAAGGTCGGGTTACCCACAAAGGGAAGCCCATCAGACTCACAGCAGATCTCTCGGCAGAAACTCTACAAGCCAGAAGAGAGTGGGGGCCAATATTCAACATTCTTAAAGAAAAGAATTTTCAACCCAGAATTTCATATCCAGCCAAACTAATTTTCATAAGTGAAGGAGAAATAAAATCCTTTACAGATAAGCAAATGCTTAGAGATTTTGTCACCACTAGGCCTGCCTTACAAGAGACCCTGAAGGAAGCACTAAACATGGAAAGGAACAACCGGTACCAGCCGTTGCAAAAACATGCCAAAATGTGAAGACCTTCGAGGCTAGGAAGAAACTGCATCAACTAACGAGCAAAATAACCAGTTAATATCATAATGGCAGGATCAAGTTCACACATAACAATCTTAACCTTAAATGTAAATGGACTAAATGCTCCAATTAAAAGACATAGACTGGCAAACTGGATAAAGAGTCAAGACCCATCAGTCTGCTGTATTCAGGAGACCCATCTCACATGCAGAGACATACATAGGCTCAAAATAAAGGGATGGAGGAAGATTTACCAAGCAAATGGAGAACAAAAAAAAGCGGGGGTTGCAATACTAGTCTCTGATAAAACAGACTTTAAACCATCAAAGATCAAAAGAGACAAAGAAGGCCATTACATAATGGTAAAGGGATCAATTCAACAGGAAGAGCTAACTATCCTAAATATATATGCACCCAATACAGGAGCACCCAGATTCATAAAGCAAGTCCTTAGAGACTTAGAAAGAGACTTAGACTCCCATACAATAATAATGGGAGACTTCAACACTCCACTGTCAACATTAGACAGATCAACGAGACAGAAAGTTAACAAGGATATCCAGGAATTGATCTCATCTCTGCAGCAAGCAGACCTAATAGACATCTATAGAACTCTCCACCCCAAATCAACAGAATATACATTCTTCTCAGCACCACATCGTACTTACTCCAAAATTGACCACGTAATTGGAAGTAAAGCACTCCTCAGCAAATGTACAAGAACAGAAATTATAACAAACTGTCTCTCAGACCACAGTGCAATCAAACTAGAACTCAGGACTAAGAAACTCAATCAAAACTGCTCAACTACATGGAAACTGAACAACCTGCTCCTGAATGACTACTGGGTACATAACGAAATGAAGGCAGAAATAAAGATGTTCTTTGAAACCAATGAGAACAAAGATACAACATACCAGAATTTCTGGGACACATTTAAAGCAGTGTGTAGAGGGAAATTTATAGCACTAAATGCCCACAAGAGAAAGCAGGAAACATCTAAAATTGACACTCTAACATCGCAATTAAAAGAACTAGAGAAGCAAGAGCAAACACATTCCAAAGCTAGCAGAAGGCAAGAAATAACTAAGATCAGAGCAGAACTGAAGGAGATAGAGACACAAAAAACCCTCCAAAAAATCAATGAATCCAGGAGTTGGTTTTTTGAAAAGATCAACAAAATTGACAGACCACTAGCAAGACTAATAAAGAAGAAAAGAGAGAAGAATCAAATCGACGCAATTAAAAATGATAAAGGGGATATCACCACCGACCCCACAGAAATACAAACTACCATCAGAGAATACTATAAACACCTCTACGCAAATAAACTGGAAAATCTAGAAGAAATGGATAATTTCCTGGACACTTACACTCTTCCAAGACTAAACCAGGAAGAAGTTGAATCCCTGAATAGACCAATAGCAGGCTCTGAAATTGAGGCAATAATTAATAGCCTACCAACCAAAAAAAGTCCAGGACCAGATGGACTCACAGCTGAATTCTACCAGAGGTACAAGGAGGAGCTGGTACCATTCCTTCTGAAACTATTCCAATCAATAGAAAAAGAGGGAATCCTCCCTAACTCATTTTATGAGGCCAACATCATCCTGATACCAAAGCCTGGCAGAGACACACACAAAAAAGAGAATTTTAGACCAATATCCCTGATGAACATCGATGCAAAAATCCTCAATAAAATACTGGCAAACCGGATTCAGCAACACATCAAAAAGCTTATCCACCATGATCAAGTGGGCTTCATCCCTGGGATGCAAGGCTGGTTCAACATTCGCAAATCAATAAACATAATCCAGCATATAAACAGAACCAAAGACAAGAACCACATGATTATCTCAATAGATGCAGAAAAGGCTTTTGACAAAATTCAACAGCCCTTCATGCTAAAAACACTCAATAAATTCGGTATTGATGGAACGTACCTCAAAATAATAAGAGCTATTTATGACAAACCCACAGCCAATATCATACTGAATGGG
>NC_037672.1:109539418-109540854 GCF_003255815.1 Theropithecus gelada | reverse complement strand
TTTGCAGATGACATGATTGTATATTTAGAAAACCCCATTGTCTCAGCCCAAAATCTCCTTAAGCTGATAAGCAACTTCAGCAAAGTCTCAGGATACAAAATTAATGTGCAAAAATCACAAGTATTCTTATACACCAGTAACAGACAAACAGAGAGCCAAATCAGGAATGAACTTCCATTCACAATTGCTTCAAAGAGAATAAAATACCTAGGAATCCAACTTACAAGGGATGTAAAGGACCTCTTCAAGGAGAACTACAAACCACTGCTCAGTGAAATAAAAGAGGACACAAACAAATGGAAGAACATACCATGCTCATGGATAGGAAGAATCAATATCGTGAAAATGGCCATACTGCCCAAGGTAATTTATAGATTCAATGCCATCCCCATCAAGCTACCAATGAGTTTCTTCACAGAATTGGAAAAAACTGCTTTAAAGTTCATATGGAACCAAAAAAGAGCCCGCATCTCCAAGACAATCCTAAGTCAAAAGAACAAAGCTGGAGGCATCACGCTACCTGACTTCAAACTATACTACAAGGCTACAGTAACCAAAACAGCATGGTACTGGTACCAAAACAGAGATATAGACCAATGGAACAGAACAGAGTCCTCAGAAATAATACCACACATCTACAGCCATCTGATCTTTGACAAACCTGAGAGAAACAAGAAATGGGGAAAGGATTCCCTATTTAATAAATGGTGCTGGGAAAATTGGCTAGCCATAAGTAGAAAGCTGAAACTGGATCCTTTCCTTACTCCTTATACGAAAATTAATTCAAGATGGATTAGAGACTTAAATGTTAGACCTAATACCATAAAAATCCTAGAGGAAAACCTAGGTATTACCATTCAGGACATAGGCATGGGCAAAAACTTCATGTCTAAAACACCAAAAGCAACAGCAGCAAAAGCCAAAATTGACAAATGGGATCTCATTAAACTAAAGAGCTTCTGCACAGCAAAAGAAACTACCATCAGAGTGAACAGGCAACCTACAGAATGGGAGAAAATTTTTGCAATCTACTAATCTGACAAAGGGCTAATAACCAGAACCTACAAAGAACTCAAACAAATTTACAAGAAAAAAACAAACAACCCCATCAAAAAGTGGGCAAAGGATATGAACAGACATTTCTCAAAAGAAGACATTCATACAGCCAACAGACACATGAAAAAATGCTCATCATCACTGGCCATCAGAGAAATGCAAATCAAAACCACAATGAGATACCATCTCACACCAGTTAGAATGGCGATCATTAAAAAGTCAGGAAACAACAAGTGCTGGAGAGGATGTGGAGAAATAGGAACACTTTTACACTGTTGGTGGGATTGTAAACTAGTTCAACCATTATGGAAAACAGTATGGCGATTCCTCAAGGATCTAGAACTAGATGTACCATATGACCCAGCCATCCCATTACTGGG
>NC_037672.1:109495584-109539408 GCF_003255815.1 Theropithecus gelada | reverse complement strand
CCATCATTCTTAGCAAACTATCACAAGAACAGAAAACCAAACACCGCATGTTCTCACTCATAGGTGGGAACTGAACAATGAGATCACTTGGACTCAGGAAGGGGAACATCACACACCGGGGCCTATCATGGGGAGGGGGGAGGGGGGAGGGATTGCATTGGGAGTTATACCTGATGTAAATGACGAGTTGATGGGTGCAGCACACCAACATGGCACAAGTATACATATGTAACAAACCTGCACGTTATGCACATGTACCCTACAACTTAAAGTATAATAATAATAAATTAATTAAAAAAAAATACCCAACAGTAACTATTATGATTAGATACCTGACACTATTCTAGACAGGTTTATCAAGAACCTCCAGAGTGAAAACCTGCCATAGTCATCTGCTTTACCTGTGATAGGTGCTTATGCTATCAACATTACTTTAAGGGTTCTAGTGAAGGCTGCATTTTCCATTGATGAGAACAATTCAAAGTTTCTTTTCAGCATGGGCTTTGGAGTCAGGTCAATCTGGGTTTCAATTTGGGTCTGTCACATGCCAGCTTGACTCTAGGTTCCCTAATATTTTTAAAGTTTGTTTCATTATTTGTTAAAATGGAGACAAATGGGGGGTCTAGAAAAAGAAAACACTGAGAAAGGATAACCTTCACAAATTTCGGAACGTCGGTGTGAGACGACCTGGGGCGTATGTTTCTGCTGCTATAAGATTTATATGTAGATATGTATAACTGAGTTTTGGGTTTACCTTGCATTTTAGTTGGATTAAAGATTTGAACACATTAATGTATGCTCTTTTTGCCCTCTTAACAAAACACTTTTATATAATTTTATTACTAATTAAATTTTATATGGAATAGTATGGGTAAAGGGGATTTATACAGAAAAAAAATCTGAGATGGCTACTGGTCTAGACCAGGTTGTCTGCAGACTACATCTTGTGGGCCAAATCTTCCTGCAAGCTGTGTTTATAAAGTTTTATTGGAACACAACAACTCTCATGCATTAAACATTATCTCGGGCTGTTTCTGTGCTTTTGTGACAGAGTCGAGTAGTTGTGATAGAGACCATATGCCCTGTAAAGCTTAAAATATTTACTATCTGGTCCTTTGGAGAAAAGGTTTGCCATGCCTGGTCTAGAGGATAAAAAATAGAGGAAAATCAAGCGAGGCCTGGTGGTGGGCTCTTTCAGCAGTCCCCTATTGGGTTATTCCTTCTAATGTCTTTCCTTTCTTCTTCCTTTCTTGCGCAAAAAGGAAGTGCTAAACAAGGTTGAACTCTTCTGTCCCATGAGTCTCCATTTTCTTAGAAAGGAGAATCTGACCAGTCATTAATAACACCTTACTATGAGTTAATTTGTGTGTGCCAAACCTTTCTTATGAACAATTTTGTTTTTAAAAGGAATTGATACAATGCTAATTTGTCAGTTTGTAACACAAATAAAAAATAAAAATAAACCCAGGAATGAAAATGTATTGAGGGAAGTTTATTCAGTAGGATAAGTCTTTTAATATTAGAACTTCAGACTTTTTGGAAACTGGGTAGGAACAATGTTTAAGATGTCAACAAGACTTTCTTGGTGTGCTCAGGTTAGGCAGACTGTCACTTCACTTTAGTGGTCAGGTTTGTTTCCAGAACATTGCCATTTTTTGGTGTGTATATATCTATGTCTTAAATATATAATATCTGTTTTTCTTTCTATTCTTTCTTTATTTCAGCTCATGCCCCTAGTTATGCATTCCTCAATACTTTATTTCCATGTGTCTGAAGAACAGGCTTAACGGTGCCTTTAGTTATAGATATTTGTTTTATAACCAAATAACTATACACTATAGTGGCCTATAATATATTTAATGTGGTTTTGATAATTTTACATTGCCATGATTATCTTATCATCAGTGTTTATTCAGCTCTCAAATGGGCATTCATTCGAAACATAGATGTACATTATTAAGCAACATGATAATATGTTTAGTTAACATGTTTAGTACTTAACCATGTACCAGTACTTGCTGCTGCAAAAACTCTCTCTCTCTCTGTATGTGTGTGTGTGTATATATATATATATACATACACATATATGTGTATATATATGTATAAAATGTTCATTTTAACTCACTCAATAGCATTGCGGTAGGTCCTATTTTTATCAGTCTCTTATTTTATAAATGAGAAAATTGAGATACAGAGAGGTTAAGTAACTTGCTCAATACTACAGAGCTGGTAAGCAGAGGAGTCAGTATTAAATCGTAGGCAGTGTGACTCTAAAGTTCCTGTTGTTAGGCATTGTGCTGTATTGCCACAGACACATATGCCAAACATTAATATTTGCTTATAAAAGATATTTAAAAAGTAATAAAATATTCTTTTGAATAATTAGTTCTGCAAATGAATCTAAAATAAAATTTAATTGACATATGATGTAAAATTGGTAGAAATAATTTGTTTCATAAAGAATATTGTATTTATAAAATAAATCCTGGTCTCCTTTCCCCAACTAGTTTTCTGTTTGTTTATTTTTGCCAATTTGTACTATTCTTGTATTTTTTGATTTATGCATGCACCATCTTTTAATAAAATCAGAAAAGGGAAACTAATGAAAGTCAATATACCTTTGCCAAGGCTAAAATTAATTGTTCTGGGGTGTTTTCTGTTGAATGACATTTAGGGATTTACTGCTGCCCTCCTGGCTGCTTCCTTGTCTCTCAGTGAGCCTCGTAAGTTGGAAATCTGCACGGGTACCCCAGGGTCATACACTGAATCATATACTGAGCTTTTCTCTGTATTACCTTTCAGACAAAATGATTACCGAGTGTTTTGTAAGGACATAACATGGTGTAGTGGAAAGAACATTGGACTGGACATCTCAAGTCCTGGGTTCAAAATCTGATTCCACTGATGACTAGCTGTATCGTTGGGCAAATTACTAAACATCTAAGTTTCAGTCAACTTATTGGAACATGGGGATGATAATATCTATATCGTATGATTGTTTCTGAGGTAGTAAGTGAACATGTGTTCTTAGATGTTAATTAATCTTTAAATTGCACTTTTTTCTCCTTTTGAGATCTTGATGAGGCTAGCACATACATATCAAATGGATTTGTGTTTGCAAAGTGCAAACTGTATAACTTGTCATTTTCTTGCATTACTTCACTTAAATACATAAATCTTACTTGGCAGTATCATGCTATACCTGTCAAAAATGATAGTAATGAGAAAAACATAACCATGTTTAAGAGCAGTTTTGTTCAGGGTAACACTTAGACTTCGGGTTCTGTAACAGCTAGATGGGAACCTGTTACAAATATATTTTCTTTGTTCCTCATCAAAAATGAAGAAACCAGTGACTGCATCAAGATAAAAATGTGTAATGCTGTCTTTATTTCCTTTGGAATTTGTATGACACAAATGGGAGATATTTTTGATAAATAACATGTTGGGTAGTTTTTGTATCCAAAGAGATAAGGCTTTTTAAAAGACTTCTAAGTTCTTAATTTTCATCACAGTGTCATGAGGTAGTCAGAAAAACATAATGTTCCTTTGTGTAATTAAATTAATAAAGCAGAAAATCTTTTTTTCAAACAGATTCTGAATGACTATACAGCTGCTCTCTGTGCTGTTTATGTTCGTGGATATTTGGCTTGGTGAATAGCAGGAGGTTAGGAATGATTTCACTTTCAGCTCCAATTATGAAGACATAGAAAGAAAATCAGTGTTGAATCACTGCATATTCATTCCTAATCAGGAAGGTGGCAAAAAAAAAAAAAAAAAAAAAAAAAGACAGGAAAGAAAGGAAAAAAAAAATCACTGTATATTCACAGGCCAAAGATGTCATAAAATATTCAGAAGTGGTATTTTCTTTGAAACTGGCAACGCTCTGACATGCACCAGTGAACTCTTGGAGGAATAGATACAAATATACTATATATATATATATACACACACACAGTAGCCAAAGACTTAAGAAAGGAGTTTTTCTAGTCTGTCAGATAGTCCCCTTAGAGCTTGGATGCTTCATGGAGCTTCTCTTGTTAATTTCTACTGAAGTGCCATAGGAAAAATCATAATGTCTGGTTGTTGATGTAGCAATGCAACTTTACTTCAGGAAATCTTTGTTTTTTGATAGAAATAGATATTTGTCACTAATAATTTTTCTAATGGCTTAATGTACCAGTTGCAAAGTGTTGCAAAGCTAAATTGGCCATATACAGTGCCTTTCAGGGAGGGCTATGGTTGTGTTTGCAGCTAAAATCTCTACAATTAGCAGGTGTATCCCAGAAATGTTAAAACATTAACCTTATGATCTTTTGCTGGGAGCAATAGTAATTCGTAACCATATCTTTTTTAGGAATTTGTTTGCATCCAAAAATGGGGAAAAGGGTTATATGCTGTTGAACCCCAATTAGTCATTACATTCCTTTAATCAGAAGATGAAGAAGTCTGAAATGCCTCCTCTTAGAATTAGCCAAAATAATGAGAGTCTAAAAGATAAAGTTTAGAGCTGTAATCTTTGCCTTAAGGATGGTTCCACATAAAATGAGATCATCCTGGCTCATGCTGCACTTTGTAATTCAATTCCCAGCTTTGGATATTTCAGATATTCTTTGTGTACTCTCTATTTTTATAGTATGATTTTTTCCTAGTGTATATTGCTTTGGCAGGTATTCCTGCCAGGCAGTTTTTTTGCCTTTCCATAAATTTAAAAAGCCCCATATAACAGTTTAACACATTCAATAAACAGACTTTATATGGAAATAATTTTATGACTTGTAGCAAGTTAAAGTTTATCTTAAAAAGTTCTGTTTTAGGTTTGCAAGGCAAACGAATCATTAGGTGATTTAAGAGCCTATGGTAATGATAATTTAAATAAAAACTCTAACGTAAACCTTCTGCTCCAATATTCATTCACGTTTCCGTCAAGCTAAGAGGAAAATCTGGACGATGTACTGGGGCAGTGTTTAATAAGACAAAATATGTCTTTATAAAATTATTTTGCTTACATTTGTAAAAGTGACAGCTTAAGAAGATACTCCTATAACTCTGACAAAAGAATAGAGGTGCAGTAGGTCAAACAGCTTTTAATGGGCCATGCCATCCTCTGAGTTTGCTTTCGTAACTTACAGGTTCACATTTGTTTGGGTCCACCTTTTTTGTATAACTTCTTCTTAAGTTTATTTATATAATTTGTTCCTACCAGTGCCCTGGGTCATTTATTACACCTATTAACTTCTCTCTCTGAAGAGATTATGCCAGAATTCTTTAACAACCATCTTTGAGTCTGTTTCTTCTCTCTTTAAATTTGAGATCAAGGATTTTGCTGGCACAGTGCGTGTTGAGCCTGCTTTGCTGCTGTCCTGATTATCTTTTGCTATGGACAGAGGTACATGTAATTCACCATACGGATACAGTTTGTGTGTGGAAAACACTTTAGAAATGTAAAACTCACACAATTTTTTTGATCTCACATTCAACGCTAGCTGGAGCAGTCTCTTAGTATTACATTAAGATATTTCAATGACTTCTCTTCTAAGGATAGTTTTCCATTTTTTATACTTTACATTTTGCCCATGGATTGAGATGAACATTCTCTTCGTATCATACTTTTGTTTTTCTCTGGAAAACATAGGCTGGGAAACCTTCACTCTAACCAATCTTTGGCCAGGTGCACCAGAAGCTTAATTATTAGAATCTCTGTTTGTTCAAGTCCCCCTCTTTTCTAACATAATCTCAAAGTTATTTAATCATGTTAATTAGAATGATTTTGATAAAAAGTAATTTATAGCAGAACACAACTATGCAATAGACTCTGTTAAATGCTGGAGACAATTTTGAAATTACATCTACATGACACCAAATTAGTTGGTTTAAAAGGCAACGTTCTTTAATATTAAGCAACAATTGAAAATTATTTCACTAACTGTAATAGATGCCATTTTAAGAAAATTATGTCAAGGCATTTATTTAAAATAGTCAAGACAATAAGTATTTTTATAGATTCAGCCACATGAAACTTTGAAGATTAATTCTAATTTGTTGGCCTTTAACACAACAGCATGAAAAGATTCTATTTAAAAGGTCTGTACAGACTTTATTTTAGTCTCTAGGACAGACTTTAAAGGTAATTTATTTGAGTGAACTTAATGAAAATCAACACTCTAATGGTTGAACTTAGTAAAGCAGTTATATGCCAGATATAGCTGGAACTTTCAAAAACAAATATTCTGTGTAATTTGGGGTTATTTGAATTGGATCTTTCCTTATAGAATGAATAGCTAGTTATCAAGATAATCTGTGCTTTTAATTAGTGTTTCTTGATTTTCATATAGGTGTAAAAGGTACTAAAGAGATTTATAATATGCCATGCAGCAATTTATTTGATGTCCAAGTTTAGGTTCTGTTATGTGAGGGTGCTTCTTACTGTTCCAGGCATTGATTCAGACTTAATCACTCCAATGTCTTACTATCATTCTTCTGACTTGGAAGACAACAAAGCAATTTATTGAGAAAAAAACTGCACTTCCATTTTGTATTGGATATTACATACGAACTAAAATTACACAAAGGCTTGGGAATCTTAAACATACCCATGGTGAAATATATTCCTTTCCAAATTTCTAGCTTTTTAGGGTTGGGGATGGGGCACAATCATGGACATGTGAATAAAAATGAAGATAGCAAACTGCTAGTTGATAGAGACTATTGGTTGCCTACCAAAATTTGTTCCCTCCTTCCTTAATAATAGAATTGTAGCAAAGGTAAACTAAAGACTACGTATTCCAATTTTCCTCAGAGTTAGGAGTGTCCATGTCTAAAATCTTACCAAAGGTATGTGACAAGTTAGCTGTGACACTTCTGGGCTTGGATCTTGGGACTTTTTTTTGAGACCAAGACTCACTCTGTCGCCCAGGCTGGAGTGCAATGGTGCGATCTCAGTTCACTGCAACCTCTGCCTCCCAAGTTCGAGCGATTCTCCTGCCTCAGCCTCCCGAATAGCTGGGACTACAGGCACCCACCACCACGCCCGACTAATTTTTTGTATTTTAGTAGAGATGGGGTTTCACCATGTTTCCCAGGATGGTCTTGAACTCCTCAGGTCAGGCAATCCGCCTACCTCGGCCCCCTGCTAGGATTATGGACGTGAGCCACCACGCACTTCTGGAACATTTTTAATGAGCTGAAAGCGATGTGTCTGCATCCAGCTTGCAAATGCAAAAGAGGAAAATGCCCTACAGGATAGCAGACTAACAAGGTGGGAGAAACACGGTTCACGAATCATGGGAACTAAAGATCTGCATCAACCTAGAAGACTGTAATTTAGAACTGGTTGTTACATCAGCATAACCTTCATTCTAACTAATCTTTGCCTATCAGTACCAACAGCTTATTGACTAGAATTCCTATTTGTTCAAACCTCTCTCTTTCTTAAGTCAATCTTGGGATGACTCACAAACTCTTCTCAGTAGCCGTTGAATTGCTCCTCTGCAGCTGCCTGAACCAAACTTTTCCCTCTGGCTTTAGTTTGGATGTCTTGTCATATCTTCCATTTACATGACCTCAGCATACCTTAAAGCCTGTGGATATTGGTAGTGACTCCTGTCCTATAAGCCCGAGGGATCCTCTTTTCTTCTCTAAGCATGGTTCCTTTAATGCTTGCTGAGTAGCCTCCTTTCCTTCCATAGTTCCAATAATTTTAACAGCTCCCCAACCCTCTTGCCCTCAAAGGGTAGATTTGTTAGAAAACTTATATTTGACTCTCACAATCTTTCTTTTAGTTAGCATTCTAGAGGAACTCAGGGCCAAGTCCCTGGGACAAAACTGGTAGATCAGTGTCCTTCCTCACCATCCAATAATATACTGCACCTCGGAGCCTGAGAAGGATAGTTGCGGTGCTACCCTCAGGATTTATGTTATCCTAAGGATTTAATGCACCAAATCATAATGCTGTCTTCTTACTACTTTAATAATAATAATAATAATAATAATAATAATAATAATTTGAGATGGAGTATCATTCTTGTTGCCCAGGCAGGAGTGCAATGGCGTGATCTTGGCTCAATGCAACCTTGGCCTCTTGGGTTCAAGCGATTCTCCTGCCTCAGCCTCCTGAGTAGCTGGGATTATAGCTACCCCAGCTATTTTTTTGAATTTTTAGTAGAGACAGGGTTTCACCATGTTGGTCAGGCTGGCCTTGAACTCCTGACCTCAGGTGATCCACCTACCTAGGCCTCCTAAAGTGCTGGGATTACAGGCGTGAGCCACCGTGCCCAGCCTACTTTCATAATTAGACTCCCCCCAAAGACATCCACAACTTCTTATCTAATTAGTAATATTCCAACCTAGTAATATTATTTCTCTCTTGAAGAAATCGTAAGTTGTGTTCTTAAATATTTTAAAATTAAACAAATAACTCAATCTTTCTCAGCCACCCCGAGGAATAAATTTTTCTTTGTAATATCTAGGAGGAAACATGATACAGCGAAAAGAAAATTAATTAAAAGTCAAGATCTAGGTACTAATTCCAGTCCTTCCATTTACCTACTGTTTGATTTTGAGCAAGTCAATTCACATTTGTTGATCTCAGTTTGATTATCTATAAAATTGCTGCTAATAATACCTACTACCCAGAATAGTCATATATCATGAAATTGTAGCCTCAATTCTGACCTGGATTTAGAGTTAGACCTCTTCGGTCATAAATATTTCTAGATCATTTGTTTTAAAGATGAAATGATTTTTTATGTGTAGAATAAAAGAATGTTAACAAATATTTTATTGCTACAACTCTTGTGTAAATGAGGACAAGTATTTCCTAATATAATTAGCATTTATATTCTTATTGAACCCTATTGAATTATGCATCACTTCCTATAAAGGACAGCTGTCCTTAATTTTGGAATATTTCACTTCAAAATGTACTTACCATTTTTATTTTGTGTATGTGTGTGTGTGATATACATATTACCACAGAATAGATAAATTTTGACCTTTAAGAAGAACCTGCTCTTCTGCTCTGGGTTTTCTTTGAGTTTACTGTAGTATGATCTGTTTTTATATGCTACATGATTCCTGATTCCTAGTTCCA
The DNA here is from genome assembly GCF_003255815.1 of Theropithecus gelada. Taxonomy (NCBI): domain Eukaryota; kingdom Metazoa; phylum Chordata; class Mammalia; order Primates; family Cercopithecidae; genus Theropithecus; species Theropithecus gelada. Next base: position 109,530,317 of record NC_037672.1, on the reverse strand, counting down.
CGTCAGGAACTTAGTAGCATCTATTAAGTCCAGTAGAAGTGGGTGGGTGGCTCAGGCTACACGATTTCCCATTTTGCAACATAGACTTTTTCTCAGTAGCCACTCTGCTGAGCTACTGACCAGAATGAGTTGATTTAGCTTTTTAAACTTGAATCTATCCTGTTGCTCTCTTGGGAGGATATGTCCTAAGAATGTACTATACTAAGAGGTTTAACAGGGAGAGAGCTGCCATTAAACACTCTTCTTAAGATCATGTTGGAATCAATGATCTAATCCCACTAGAAGTGAGTTATTGACTTCTTAATGTATAAGGGAGGCATTGGTTCCTGACGTTTGGTCTGCTTCTCCTCCAGGGAACAGGGATCTGCTAAAGCCTTAAGGAATGTGAGGAGTTACCCCATATGGGAGGAGGAAGTTGGCTGTTAGAAAGTCACAAAGGAGGCCAGCATTTCTGCCTTCTATATTTTCACTATTTAGGCTTAATATTTAAGGGTGTGATTTATAAAGGAAGCATTCATTTTATATATATTGTTCCCTGTTTGAAAGCCTATACGTGTGGCAGGCAGCTAGCAGATGAAATAAGAGAAATTTTGTCATAAGGTGTTTACAAACTTAGACAATCCACGGGGAACAGAAAGAATTGTCTTGCTTAACTTAAGAGTAGCATATCAAAAGCATTAATTTTTTCAGATAAAAAATAGTTTTAAACTGTTTTCAGATTTGATAGGTATATACAATTGTATTGAAAATGGAAGGAAGATAGAAAATATGAAAAGGAAAATATCAATAGTTCTCAATACTATTATTCAGGCAAATATTCATTTTAAAGTTTTTGTGACGATCCATTCAGATATATATTTTTTGCAAACTTAAATATACAGAGTTTTGTACATATGTAAATGCATGTAATATATATAATATCTTTATATGTGTTTATCCTCATACTATATGAAAATTATTTTCAACTGGGACTATGCAGCCCACCCACCCACTCAAATATCAATGGCTCAGTGATCCACTTTCAGTTGTGAACTCTGTAAAATTTCCTATGATTTATGGCAGCAAACAGTTGAAAAGCATTGTACATATTCTGCTTTATAATTATAATCTATTCTCAGTGATCTTCAGACCTCTCTATGTCAATGAACACCTAAGAACATTTAACATGAGATCTACCCTTGGACAATGTTTGTTTTTTTTTGAGACAGAGTGTCACTCTGTTGTCCAGGCTGGAGTGCAGTGGTGTGATCTGGGCTCACTGCAACCTCTGCCTCCTGGGTTCAAACAATTCTGTCTCTGTCTCCCGAGTAGCTGGGACTACAGGCATGTTCCACCACACCTGGCTAATTTTTGTATTATTTGTAGAGATGGGGTTTCACCGTATTGGCCACGCTGGTCTCAAACTCCTGACCTCGTAATCTGCCCACCTCGGCCTCCCAAAGTGCTGGGATTACAGGCGTGAGCCACCGCACCTGGCCTGGACAAATTTTTAAGTGTAATACTTAATTATTGATTATGGGTACAATGCTATACAGCATTTCTCTAGTGCTTATTCATCATGCTTGACTGAAACTATATGCCCCTTGATTAGTAACTCCAATTTCCCCCTTCTTCAGTCCCTGGCAAACACCATTCCACTCTTTGATTCTCTGAATTAACTATTTCAGATACTTCACATTTATTTAACAATGATTTCACTGATGAACATTGTGCTTATTTCCATTTCTTTCCTGCTCCTATTATTAATCATGCTTTGAAGGACATTTTTGTTCCTACATTTTGTGTGTTTGAGTCTTTATCTCCTTGGGATCTATTTGGGATCTACTGGAGGAAGGATGTCTGAGTCAAAAAAGGCATTTAATATTGATGCATATCGTTACACTGACCTCCAAAAAGATTGTATCAATTGACACTCCTATTAACAATTTATGAGTTTCCACATAGCACTGATCTTTAAGATCTTTATCAATTGGCTAGGTGGAAAGCAGTAAATCATTGTTTGCATTTGAATTTTGGATTAATAATGAATGTATGCATTTGATTAGGAGCCCAAGCTGTGGAGTGTGACCATTTGAGTTTATATTCCAGCTTTATCACTTACCAGCTTTTTGACTTTGTGCTAATTATTTAACCTCTCTATGTCTCAGATTAGTCATCTGGGAAAAGGTAATAATGATAATACTGACCTCATAGAATTGTGAAAATTAAACTAATTAACACACATAAAGCTCTTACAACATTTCCTGGTAAACTCATTCTCAGTAAATGTTAGCTATTGGTATATTTTAATGTTATTTAATATTTTACTTTTCCTTTCTTCATTTGTATATTCAAGTTCTTTGATCTACTCTGTTATGATGTTCTATCATTTATTTAGTACTTTGATAGTGAAGTTTTAAAATATGACAGATATTAACTACTTATCTGTCCTGCATGCTACAAGTATTTTGGCTTTTTTGTTTGGCATATCTTTATACCATATAAGGTTTTACCACTTAAGTAAAAATATACTTATTTTTTAATATTTCTGGGTGTAAAAAAGTCTTTTTCATCCTAAAGATTATTTAAAAATTCACCTGTGTTGTCTTCAAGAGAGGTAATGATTTTATTTCTCACATTTAAGTCTTTGATCCATCTTGAATTGGATTTGATAGCAGTCATGCAGGATCCACAAAAGCTTTACTTTTTGACGATGACGAAGTGATCAGTTTGAGTACCACGAGGACTTACAAAATTAAAAGTAGAACTTCCAATTTCCCTTTGACGGACAAAATCTAAATTTATCTTTTGGGAAATTTTTTCCTGATATGAGGTAGGATTGTAGTTTTCCCACTCTCATTTTCTTTTATGTTTCTCTTCTTTCCGTAAAACATCTGCTCTTGGGACTTCCACGAAAGCTTAACAGATTTTCTTCCCAGGAGCCAAGTTATTCCCATCGTATCAGGATTTCACATCAAGATAATTGATTTTAAATGTTGCTTTTTTCACAAGATTAAATAGTTCCACATAACAATTCATACTGTGAACACTGTTTAGACTAACACCACTAAAAATAATTGTCAATCAAGATGAATGGATTTTACTGCTGCTTCAAGATCCCTTTGGAATTTTGACTTCTGCTGTGCATTGGCCAGGGTGACAATTATATCATTTAATCAACATACCTAGTAATGTTTATTAAATATAAAAGTATCCATATCAATGAACTTGGTATGACCTATTTTGTTATTAATGTAACACAGATAGTATAGTTGCATGTACATGTATTGAATGTTTCTTGTATAGCACTGCAGATCCACTTGGCCACATCTTTCATTTCAGCCATTGCTGCAGGGAACAGTTATGAACAGATTTTTTTTTTTTTTTTTTGTGACAGCGTCTCCCTTTGTTGCCCAGGCTGGAGTGCAGCAGTGCCATCTTGGCGGGCTGCAACCTCTGCCTCCTGGGTTCAAGCATTTCTCCTGCCTCAGCCGCCCGAGCAGCTGGGATTACAGGCATGCACCACCATGCCAGGCTGATTTTTATATTTTTAGTAGTGACGGGGTTTCACCATGTTGGCCAGGCTGGTTTCGAACTCTGGACCTCAGGTCATCTACCTGCTTTGGCCTCCCAAAGCGCTGGGATTACAGGTGCGAGCCACTGTGCCTGGCCTGTGCACAGATTTTGACTTGTTTTGTGTAGGTACAACTGGAAGTGCCTTGCCTCAGTCCATATAAAGCTTCTCTGACACCAGAAGCCTTGGATTCTTGAACACATATGAACAACCTGCCTGTGTGGGTGAGTTTATGACCCATGGGGCAGACCTTGACCAATATGGCATAGAAATGGACAGGAAATGCTCCACCCTTGCATCCTTCCAGAGAGTGATTTGGAGATACAGTATAGTCCGTAAGTTTTCTCAGAAGGTCCTGTGGATCCAGGAACCAGTTGCATCCAGGAGTGGCCACTTCTGTATTGCATCGTTGTATTGGCTGCCCCTCCTTCTGTATCCATTCTTGTCTCTCTTGCCCCTTCCTGTCCCCTACTCCTGCAATTATAGCTTTTGTAAACCATGGATGCATTAGTCTTTGTCTCAGGCTGTTATTTTTGGTGTTTCTTAGACTAAAAAATTCATTAGAAAAAGTGTTTAAAAATTATTTCTGATCATTTGTATATTGTGGTTTCCATGAACTATTTATTTTTGCTTAAACCACAGAAAATCTACTAGAGAACAGACCTTTGGAATTTTAAAAACATCTGCTGAAAACAACTATACTCCGTTCATTTTTAGTTATTTTGCTTTAAAAATTGACTTCGAATCTTCTATTTCTTCCTTTAATAACATTAAATATTTCTTCTTTAGAAAAGAAATCCCATTAACTCAGCAAAAAGATACAGAGAATTGACTTGTATGTCAATTGTTTCACTTTAATTTGAGATAATATAAAATTATTACTCATTTACTTAGACTGTCATTTAAAATGTAAAGTTGATTTAACCATTGATATTGAATTATTGTTACTCTTACAGAAGTAAAATACAAAGAATCAAATCCTATGACACATTCACATACTCAACTCGGAATAAACCATGGCTTTGGTGTAAATTCATTATGATAAATATTTTAAAATATCTAAGTAATGTAGGAAGGAAATAGCATTTAAGTTCATAAACCAACAATTCATGTAATAGTCGTAAACTTTGAAGCACTGTATTTACCGACAATTTCATTTGCTATGTGAGATTTTCAATATGCTTCTAAATTAGAAATTCTGTACACTTTATGGATAAAGAATAGCTTCCCTAATCTTTGGCCACTAGAGGTCATGGCAGCTCCATATAAGAAGCCTAGGATGGGGGAGGGGTTGACTACCGAATGGTTCGTTTTCAGACTTCAGCTGCTCTGTTGTACAGAAGTGTACGGTTCTGTAGCTTATAAAACCAGCCATTTTACAAAATTCAGGACTACCTCCAGCCAGTGTAAAAATCCAACTAATTTTGGATTTTTTATGTGGTGATGTATATGTTAATAAAGCAAATGGTTGAAAACAATTTAAAACGAATTCTGCTTTTTGACAATGTTGTCATTGCTTTGTACCTACTCTACCTCCTTTATAACAAATAAAACTAACCAACTAAATGACTCAGGGAGCATCGAGAGTGATAGCAAAAGGAAGGTTCTAAAAACCAGCTGGTTTTACGTTTTACCATTAGCTGGTAAGACTCATCAGCTAATGAGCGAAGAAAGATAATTTATAGCATTTAAATAGCTGAAAAGAAATCATGATCTTCTTATTAGATGATGAACTTATTTTCCTTATTTTATGTTGAAAAAATGTGGTGAATAACTGGGCATAGCTCTTTGGCAATCCATACCTGAGTGCAAAGGCAACACAGGGTAAGGTGGTGGTTAAGAACATAGGCTTTGGGGTCCCAAAGCCTAAGGTTTGAGATGTGGATTTTCCCCTACATGTTACGTGATGTTTTATTGCTTCATCTCTAAAGAAGAATAGTCGATAATATTTATCTTGAAGGGTTGTTTTAAGGTTCAAATAGGTTTGTGAATATAAAGTTCTTAGCACAGTGTCCTCAGCATTGTAAGCAATCAATAAATAGCTACTCTCATTATAAAGATGAAATTTCATATCAAACACTTTAAAATGAAAAGCCCAATACTTCAAAATGCAAACAGAGGATAAGCTTTAATTAGTTTTCTAGCAAAATATAGTTCTGAAATAGAGGATAGCATAAATAACCCTCCTAAAGTAAAGCCATCATGGACTTGAGACTGTGTCCATGGAAAGGAGTTGCTTACTGCAGTGATCATTGCTAATATCTACAATGTCAATTCCCCCATTTTTATTATTTTGGTTTCTTATAGTGATAACAGTGTCCAGAAAGGCTGCTGATTTCTGATTTCCTACATTCCACCTGAAGGTTGGCGGTCTCAGTCAGATGGCCCTTAATTGTGCTGGGTCCACCTGTTTCCTCTCAGTCTGACAGTTAAGCGTTTAATGTAGAAAGGGCAGCAGGGCATAATCCCAAGACCATGCCTCACATTCCAGAGAGTCTGAACCAGAGACGATTCCATGACACCTTCTTAATATGCATAAATGTGATATTGGAGGTGCCAGGGCAGCAGACATCTGTCTTTAAATGTGCTCTTCCAAAAAATTGATGTATATGATACCCAGAAAAAAACCTTGTATTTATTTGTACATATGTGAATAGTAACCTGAAATACTTTCATATTTTAAAAGTGTTTCAGCACATAATATTAACGTGATTGTATTTTCAGAGGGATGAAAGGGACAAATGAAACAACGGGGTGGGTGCGGTGTGACTCTGGAGGGAAGGACAAGATCAGGGAAAAATGGTGGAGAGACTTTGCCATCCATTAGTATGGCTTTGCCAGCTTCAGTAAGATTTAACACTTTGTTCTCTTACTTGCTAGAGTTTTTAGAAAACTTTGGTGTAAAATCTCAACAAAAAGACTGAAGATGGGATACCAAAAAGGAAAATCTGGTGAGTAAAAGGATTTACTTCAATAAATCCCCAAATCCTACCACAAGTGGAATGATCATTTCAAATACTATAAGGGAGAAAATGAATCAGCCATGTACTAACAATTACAGAATGAGACAATGATTCATATGAAAGGCAGCATAATTACTGTGAATATCATATTAGGTTTCAAAATGAGAGAAGAACATTTTAGTACTTTCTTGGCTAATGCTAAACATAATTGATTTATGATTAATATGAGGGTCCAGCTTATCTGGCAAATATATTGTATTTCATGTAGAAATGAGCTTAAAGGCATTTTTTTTTGTGTGTGTGCATTTCTGTGTGAAACCTAATATTCGCATGCCAGGGAAGCGTAGAGGAACAGTGGCTGGAGCCACTGATGGACAGAAGCTGAGCATTAGGCATGCCAGAGCACAGCCCATCTGCCACACCGCAGTGGCGAGATCCACGCTGTGCCTCAGTTTGAAACAACGATAGGCAATGGCTTATTTATTCATGTATCTATTGATTTAAATTAAAAATTGGATTTATTGGAAAGAATAATATCTTTCCCCAGGCGATGCTGAGAAAATTTCTCAAGTCCTACTTCATAGGGAAACAGTGCATTCCATTCTAGTCCACAGCACACCCCAAACACCCTTCTGAAGTTATGGTTGCACTATGAGCATCAATACTGTGTTTTAAGGTTTGGGAGAAATCATGTTGAGATTTCTCTGAACATAAGAAAAATTACTATGTTCTGTTAGGTTCCTTGAGTCATTGTACTGAAGTGACTATAGTCACTTAGTTAAGCAGAATTTATTTGCTACTCTGTTTATTTGAGGTAGGGTGGGGTAGTGTTAAGATCACAAACCCAGTCAAACTTCCAGGGTTTGAATCCAGTTTCAGCAAAGTGTAAGCTGTGTGCTTTGGGAGAGTTATTTAATCTATTTCTCAGTTTGCTTATCTTTAAAATGGGTGGTACCTGCCTTCTTGGTCGGCTATGATGATTAAATTAATACTTGCAAAGAGCATGGCACAGTGCTATTTGCTAAATAGACATTACACATTTGGGTCTTTTCAATAACTCCATGAAGAAAGCAAGAAATATAAAAGCAGAGGAGTTTTGCAATTGAAAAGACCTTAGAGTTTATCTGGTTCAAATCTCTTATTTTAAAGATGAAAAAGCACTTGAAGTGTTATTACTTAATAAAGTAATAAAACTATTTAGAATCAAAATACCCAAAATACCTGAAATGAGATAGAAGTTTATTTCTTTTCTGTACGAGAGAAACACAGATAAGAGAGTCTAGGACTTTTATGGGGACTCTATGGTCAGCAGAGACCTGGGCTCCTTCTGCTGTTCTATTCTGCCATTCTATGAATACCTTTCATTCTCAGGGTTACCTCTTGGTCCAAAATGGCTGTTGGAAATTCTGTCCTCCCGTCAGCATTCTGGAATGCAGATAGGAGGAAGGGAGAAATGACAAACAGGTGTTTTTTTTTGTTGTTTGTTTTATTTTTGTTTTTTAAATGTGAGTTAGTGTTCTTTCAACAATCTTCTAGGATGCCCCATGTCATCTTTGACTTTATCTTATCAGCCAGAACTTGGACACATGTCATGCCTAACTACAAGGAAGAATGACAAGTGCTTTCAACTAATTGGCAATTAAAATTGTGGGTTTTCCCATTGAGAAAAAAGGAGTAATAAATATGGGATGGTAATTGATACTGTTTGTCTGTGTCCGCACCCAAATCTCATCTTGAATCGTAGCTCCGATAATTCCCACATGTTGTGGAAGGGACCCAGTGGGAGATAATTGAATTATGGGGACAGTTTCCCTCATACTGTTCTAGTGAACAAGTCTCAAGAGATCTGATGGTTTTATAAGAGGAAACCCCTTTCACTTGGTTCTCATTCTTTCTCTTGTTCGCCACCATGTAAGATGTGTCTTTGCCTTCCACCATGATTGTGAGGCTTCCCCAGCCAGGTGGAACTGTGAGTCCATTAAACTTCTTTTACTTTTATTTTTATTTTTTTTGTAAATTACCCAGTCTCTCTCAGTGGAGTGAAAACAGACTAATACAGTAATTAACTATTTCTGCTACCAGTAGGAGTTCATTTTTCCATCTTTTTTCCTTTTCACATTTTTTTTTTCTCTTGCCATGAATCCAAAAGAGCAGCCTTGGACTAAGACAAACCACACATTCATGTAGCAGAAAAGAAAATTTATCTTTCTAAAAAGACGTTGCATCGTACATTAGGATATTGCTGCAAGAAACAAGTCAATTCACTCTGGACTAGTAGGAAAAAAGAAATCTGTTATAAATTACAATGATGTTTAATTAAAATCAAACAAAAGAATGAAGAAATTCCAAGAAAGGCCAGAAATTGAGAACATACTGGAAATACAGGCAGTGTTTTCTTTCAATTTCTTGTTATTGTTTCTTTCTGCATGTGATTCTTTTTCTTTTAAGATCTGTTTCCTCTGTGCCCAAGGTCAAATTGCCAGTGGGGATCAAATTGAGATTTATACCTAGATCTTCTAACTCACACTATTATATTCATTATTTTACAGTTCTGCACCTCCTCCATTGACAGATAGCAAGAGGGTCTCTTTTCCTTACCGATTCACTGTCATATGTATCTGACCACAATAACTGCCTGTTTGGATCACAGTCTTCAAATCTGACATTCAGAAATTCTTCAAATTCTGACATTCAGAAATGCTTATAGGGTCCATAATACTGCTTGGCATTGCACACTAAGCAATATTGTTCTTGCTCAGGTTCTTCTCTTCTCAAGCAATGTATCTTCATTGATATCAAATGTTTCCACTGCCACATCACACTGATGACTCCCAAATATACATTTCCATTTTAGACCTCCCTCCTGAATTCATGGTCCTTATTTTTGTATGATTATTGGTCATTTTTCATTTGAGTGTTTCTTAGTATCCATAGTACCTTCAAATTCAACACATCCATAATCTCATCTTGAATTCTCTGGTTTGAACTGTATCAGTCCAAGCATCCAATAATCTTCCTGCCTCTTTACTTCTGCTGTCAGTTAATTACAGAGTCCTTCAGAATCTGTCACCTAAAGCTCTTATTTCTTATGTGTATTGCCTTAATACCCTTGTAATCTTGTTTTTGTACAATCTCAGCTGCCTTCTAAATCTTCTCCCAGTCTTCAGTCTTGTCTATCTTCTGCATTGTCTCAAGAGTAATCTTTTAACTCTCTATATATGATTATGTCACTTCCCTACTTAAATTTCATCAACATTTTCCATTTACCTGTAGAACAATGGCCAAATGTCTTGCTGGCCATGTAAGGCTATTTATTATCTGATTTCTTCATACCTAGCCAATCTTATATGGGTCTTGTAGAACTATCTGCAGTTCCCTAAATGAAACAACAAAGTTCACACTTCTGTGATATTGCACATGATTTTTATTTCCCTTCACCTTAAACACCCTTACTCTTCTCAGTCCTCTTAGTTAGCTTCTACTCACCTTATGAAACTCAGTTCAAACATCAGTTCCTCTCTGAAGGCCTCTCTGATCAGCATGCTGTCTCATCTCTTCGTACTTTCCTCTATTTTCCCTTCAGAAGTTAGTTTCTTTCCTTTGCTGGGTCACATAGCATGGATATTTAAAAAGTCAGAGGAACAGACTAAAGCAGATGCTACAGTTTTCTTTCAATGTCTGGTTATTCCTTGAGTAGTAAAAGGATTTAATCAGGGCATATGGTTGCCCTACTGAGAGCTACACTTTCCAACCTGTCTAAGTAGTATGGCCATGTGACTGAATTCTCTGCCAGTGGTTTGTGCACAGAACAGTGTGAGCAATTTCTGGAATATGTGATTTAAATAAAAGGTATGCACTTGCCTTATCCCTTTCCCCTTCCTGCTGACAGGAATGTGGGTACAATGAGCCTTTCTTGGTGAAATAATTTTATTTTTTCGTGAGCTCAGACTATTTTTTTTCCAATTTTTATTTTAAGTTCAGGGACACGTGTGCAGGATATGCAGGTTCATTTCATAGGTAAATGTGTGCCATGGTGGTTTGCTGCACAGATCATCCCATCCCCTAGGTATTACGCCCAGTATCCATTAACAATTCTTCCTGATGAATGAGTCATTTTTGACAATAAAGACGTATGCAACACACCAGGATGGTAGACCAGCAGGGCAGAAGAGGCCTTGGTCCCTAATACTATGGGTTATCGTATGTGCCCTGGACTGCTTACAGTGAGACTGCTGTGTGATAAAGATACTCTTCTTTATTGCTTAAGCCCCTGTTGTTATTATTATTATTATTTTATTTTACTTTAAGTTCTGGGATACATGTGCAGAACGTGGAGGTTTGTTACAAAGGTATACATGTGCCATGGTGGTTTGCTGCACCTATCAACCCATCATGTAGATGCATTACTTATTTGTCCTAATTGCTCTCCCTCCCCTTGCCCCACACCCCCTGACAGGCCCTGGTGTGTGATGTTCCCTTCCCTGTGTCCATGTTTTCTCATTGTTCAACTCCCACTTATGAGTGAGAACATGCAGTATTTTGTTTTCTGTTCCTGTGTTAGTTTGCTGAGAATGATGGTTTCCAGCTTCATCCATGTCCCTACAAAGGACATGAACTCATCCTTTTTTATGGCTGCATAGTATTCTGTGGTGTATATGTGCCACATTTTCTTTATCCAGTCTATCGTTGATGGGCATTTGGGTTGGTTCCAAGTCTTTGCTATTGTGAACAGTGCTGCAATAAACATCCATGTGCATGTGTCTTTATAATAGAATGATTTATAATTCTCTGGATATATACTCTGTAATGGGATTGCTGGGTCAAATGGTATTTCTGGTTCTGGATCCTTGAGGAATCGCCACACTGTCTTCCACAATGGTTGAACTAATTTACGCTCCCACCAACAGTGTAAAAGTGTGCCTATTTCTCCACATGCTCTCCAGCATCTGTTGTTTCCTGACTTTTTAGTAATTGCCATTCTAACTTGCATGAGATAGTATCTCATTGTGGTTTTGATTTGCATTTCTCTAATGACCAGTGATGATGATAAGCCACTGTTATTTAAGATATTAGTATCCTAATACAAATATTATGATATAGCAGGTCCTGTAGCCTAGCTAACATACCTGCTCCACTGTGAGACTATAAAAGGAGTTCATATTTATCTTTGTACACCTAACACGTAGCGCAGAGCCTAAAACACAGTGCACCATCAGGAAAATGTTTAGAGCAGAGATATGGTTGTAAATGGATACAAGTTACAACTTAACTGTGAAAAAAAAAATAACATTCTTTGTTTCCCTATAATTAACATAAGCTTACTCAAGTCCTCATTTTCTGTTGATGAGGACCAACTCATTATTGTCAATTTAAAGTAACTAGCACTTGCAGTTAAACTTTAAGTCTCTTTTGGGTAACAACTTAGTTAATTATGATTCTGCAATCCTGACCATCCTGGCGGGTGGTGATGGTGCTTGTCTTGTGTTTCTTTCTGGCATGGGGAGCCAGCCACCTGGCCTGCTGGGCCTCCTGGCTCCAACCCAGGTGTCACTGATTTCTCCTGGTCTTGGGCATTGGCCTCTGTCCCTGCTGCTGAATCTACACTTTATCTTGGCCTCTAGTTCTTATCCCCACTGCACAGCCTTTTTGGGGTTTTCAATCCCAGTCTTGTCTGACTTCCTCTAAAATTGCGAGGAAACCTGACTGCTGCATCCACATCATCTGGAGTGCTGGGGCTCTCTGACGAAGCTCTCAGGTCCATCTGCCTAGTTACCCCTTTCAGCCACTGCCATTTCAGGCAACTTGTGGGATTGAGTAGAGGACTTCTCTACTCAACTTCTGAGTTATACTCCTAATAGCCAGGCAATTATCCTTCTGGGATCTCTCTCTTCAAACTTATCTGGGATTGATCCCAGAACAGAAAGATCATTGAGAAGGAATCTGAGACGTTATCTCAGATTTTCATCAGTATATCCAGAGATGTCTCCTTCCCTCCAGTAATTCCTCCCAATCATTACTTAGCCCAGAGAGATGGAGCACGAGGCCTTTTTCTCAGGCACAGTCTCTATTTAGACTCTAATAAGTCACCCTCGATTCTTCCTTCCTCGCCACTGGCTGACATATAATCTCCTTTGTGTTTGGAGAAATTGCTTGTCTTTCATGATGCAGTTTTCCTTAGTCTAAGGCTTATGGCATACACTTCAGGATATCAGTCTTCCAGACTTCGGCTCTTTCTATGCAAAACTAAGCTTTGTGTGATTTGTGATGCCTTTTTCTCTCTTAAAACCCTCTTTCCTGGTTTTTAAGGCAACTGGCTCCAAGACAAACTGAAAAAAAAATGAATTCAGAGCCTCAGTTAACTTTGCCATTCTCTTTTCCTTTCCCAAGATAAAGAAGGTCATTGCCAAAGAGAAGTGTTGCTAAAGAAACTTTCTGTTATTACTGCAAAATTCCCCCCACCTTCATTACAGCGGTTGTAACAGATTGATTCATACAAAGAAGTTGGTTTTTGTATACAAAACAGCATGATATTATATTTGCATGTGAAAGATAAAAACACTTCCCACAAAACCTCTGTTTTCCCATCTTCCTCAATAGCCCAAACAGGCTGGAAAAGCAAAAGAAGACCAGAAACAATACTATGAGTTCACCAAACTATTTTATTTTTCTCCTGGGCACACAGGAAGACATATATTTCCCAGTAGCTTCTGGAGTGTAGGTGGACTGTGTCACTGAGCTCTACAGATGAAAAGTGAGTGGAAGTGATGTATACCACTTCCAGGTGTGGCCATTAAAAGTCTCTGTGTGATCTTTGCTCCTGCAACCACATGGCAGGAAGAGAAGGCCTTCGAGATGGTGGAACACACAATGGAAAGAGTCTGAATCCTGAGTTGATCACTTGGAGGAGTTGTTCAGGAGATCTTTTGGCCAGGAACTTCAGCTCCGGATTTCATATGTTGTATTATTGTATTAAGCCACTCTGACATTGGGGTTGTTTATTACAAGTTAGTGTTGAATAATTTTTCTTCTAACTTAGAAAAATTAGTACTTTTGCTAAAATTACTTTAAAAAGAAAACAAGAATTAAAGGATTAAGAACTGCAATTAGAGAAAAGCTATTGAGAGGAAAGAAAGAGGGAAGTTGGAGTTGGGTAACTGTCTTAACTGGGATCCATGGCAGGGATGATCAGAAGAGAGAGGTTCTTGGAGGTGTTAAGGGCTATAGAAATTTCAAGAACTAAGATGGCTAATATTTAGTTAAAATAGTTTTAGAATGTAATATTTGATACAGAGAAAAGAATATATAGTGATGTTAACTTTGAAGCATAATAACAAATCAAACACTTGTGAATCATTCCCAGCCTAAGAACCAGTACATTATCATTGTTGTTGAAACTCTAAGTATATGGATACATTTTAGAAACATGATAAAGTAAGGCAAGTCCCAGAAGATTATATACTAAGTGATAACATTTTTTGTGAAGCTCAAAACAGGCAAAATAAAATAATAAGGTATTTTGGGAAGCATACATGTTTAATTTTTAAGTTGCTATTAAACCTTCAGGGAAACTTTATTCGAATTTTGTTGGTATTCTGGGATTAATACCATGGTAGTCTCAGATATAGTAGAGAAAACTTACAACATGCATGAAAGTTAGAAAATTATGACAAAGCAGTAACTGGAGGACAGAGGTTATTATAATCAACATGATCTACCCACTTATCCTGAATCCCTAGAGATACAGAAAGATGGACCCTGAATTTCCTACCATAAGTGAAAGAAAGATTCAAATGAATAATTTAGAGGACTTGGGGGCATCCAGGGAACTGGCACCTGGAATATAGTTGGATAAATTTAGCTCTTTTTTTATTTCATGCCATTGTCACAATTAAAAAAACAGGTTTTTACTTTTGATTTGTTTCCCTTAAGAAGCTACAAAGTTTCTGAGAAGGGTGAAGAAAGAATACTGTTGGTAAAAACAGTCTTTGAAAAACCCATATTTGAAGAAGTTGACAATTTTTAAACTATTGTTTAATGAAGATAACATTCATTGAATGCCTACTATATTCAGTCACTGTGTAAAAGCTTTTGCTCTTCCTTCTCATTCTTGCCATATGTTTAAGGTCTTAACAGAAGCAATGCTTGACAAACAACTACAGTCATTCTTTTTTTAAATTGACAACGTGCTAATGGAGGACCTGAGATAACGTGGACTATTATCACTGAGTCTTTATCAGAATCTTTAGAACAGAGGGGCAGGCGCTCTTCCCAATGAAGAGTGACTTGGCACATTATAGCCAGGGTGCAAAGATGCAAAGACCGTCTTTCTAAGAAATTGGTTTTGTTGCTGCTCAGGGATTTTTTTTTTTTTTTTTTTTTTTTTTTTTTTTTTTGGCTTACGCTGCCCTTACCTGCAAAGGAGAGAACTTATAATTCAACAGAGAAGGGCCCAGGCTGGCATGAAGGGGTAGCCCACTTCTGTCCATAGCTTGTTGTGTTATCTTGGTCATGTCACTCCACTTTTTGAAGTCTCTGTTACTTCATCTGTTAAGTGAAGAATACTAATACTGATCATAGTATATTTTGTAAAAATAAAATAAATAGATATGAATAAACTTTATCAACTCTAACATGCTCTACAAATATAAGAGCCTCACAATTAGAAAGCTGCAGAAGGATTACACTGAGTGAGACATAAACTGGACTCCAAGGCCTTTGAAGTCATGAAGTCATTTCCAGGTCTAATTTTTGTTCATTCGTTAAACTAATATTTATTGAGCATCTACTAAGCCAAGTGTTGTTCTAGTCACTTGGGATACATCTTTAAGAAAGCAGCCACAGATTCAGTTCGATGAGTCTTTACCTTATAATCTTTGCATAGATTTAATTCTAGAAAATGCTCATGGAATCCTGAAACCTTGATATAAACCTATGAAAATTATGTTGTAAAGAGAAATAGTATAAAATATTTAGCCATTAGAATATGCTCTTAGAAAAATATCTTATTAACTGTGTTGACCTCATATTAATGTAGCTTTCCTGAAGTGCTCTCCTACTGTGAAAAATTTCCAAATCCCTTTGTTTATCAAGAAAGTTATAGGAAAGCTGACCAGGATAAGGTACCCTGTTGAGATAGATGTTGTGTGTATGTCTCTTTAAGGATGAATGAATCAATGACTCCTCTGAACGAGCTTGAGACATGCCGAAGAAAACCCATTTTGGGACCTCACTTTAAATCTAGTTCCATTTTTGGATAATATTTTAACCTGTCCCTTTGTCTTTTTCTGTTTCGTTTCCTTAAGCTATTTCCTGATTGAGAACTTTGATGTGTGCAGCCTGACTTCATAAAACTTTAGCGACAGTTCTTCCATTCTATTATTTTCTGAGAATTTCCTTCAAATCTCACAGAAGATATTCTAGCCTTTGAGGCTGACATTGACTCTCATTCTTTATGAGAATTTGAATTTCATTCTTTATAAATTTGCTTCTGGCCAAATTTTAAATACACTTTGACTTTTCAGATGTTGTGGAAGAGGACGTCTGCAATCCCGCCCTGTGCGGCTCTGCTGGTGATGTGCTACACTCTGTCACACTCCAGCCTTTTTCAAACCTAGTTGTATTGGTAAATAGCACTCATGAAATTCTACCGTTTCCAAGACTTTAGGTCCTGTCCTCATTTAGTCCTTTGGGAAAGTCTTTTGAATAGAGGAAAAGGCAGATTAGCCCTACTGATTTTGGTCAGGTATATGGTATACATCCTAGGAAATTTTTTTTTTTCCTATCCAAACACTACCTATTGATAAAACTACTTAGCATGTTGCAACCTATGTGTACTTCTTACTGGAGTGTGGGCAGATTCCTTGGATGTCTGGAACTAACTTAAAAATCTTGATTTCACATAATCTAAGCATCCTTCACTGATGTAGTAATTTTCACAGACTAGCAGATAGCCTTTTGTGGCTCCTGTGATCCCCATGCCTTTGTGTAGTCCCCTGTCCCCTCTCCTTGAGTGTGGGCAGGAGCTGGGATTTGCCTCTAGCCATGTAGAATATAGCACAGGTGACAAGCTGTCTGTGATTATCTGTATGTGCTCATAAGCATAAGATGTTACATAAGATTGTAATGCTTGTCTGACAAGGAGATTCCCTCTCTTTTGTTAAATTTGATGAAGTAAGCGGCCATGTTGTAAGCTACCCATGTAGAGGGTCATGTGTCAGGAAACTGAGGTTGACATCTGGCCAACAGGCAGCAGGAAATGAGGAGCCCCTGACCCAAATACCTGTAAGGAACTGAATTTTGCCAGTAACTGTGTGAGCTTGGAAGTGGGTCTTTCCTCAGCCAAACCTCACATAAGACCACAGCCCTGGCTGAAAATGTTGATTTCCATCTTGTGAGACCCTGAGCAGAGGATCTAGCTAAGCTGTCTACAGAAACTGCATCTACAGATCTACAGAAACTGTGAGATAATAAGTGTGTGTTGTTTTAAACTGCTAAGTTTATGGTAAATTTTTATGCAGCAATAGATAACTAAGAAAGAGACCAAAGCTTTGAGACTGACAATGATCTGACAGATCTCCAACCACAGGAAAAACAGGATTGGCAGTTGCCTAGGAATCATCTAACTAGGTGGATATTTTATGAGTCAATTAGGAAATCTTGGACAAACAGCCTTAAACTACATAAGAACTACATAGAACTACATAAGAACTACACAGAATGATCTAACATTGCTAAATGTCAGTCTATGTGATAAACACAGGAGAAAATATGGCATTCAGGGAGGTATGAAAACAGGCAAAACTTTACTAGGCCTCAAATAATGGTTAGAAATTGCTTCAGTGGTCAAAGTTGTGGGAGAAAGGTGTCTTTCATTCAGGATAAATAGCATAAACAAAGGTGACAGATGAAGCAATGTATTTGAGAGAAAAATGATCAAAATGTCTGGATGATCCAGAAGTTTCAGGAATGGGATAGTGTGGGATAGTGTGAGGAGCACAGTAGTTAAGGAATAGGGAGATTATCTTGTAGAATACTCTCCCTTCCCTTCCCTTCCTGTTTTCTTTTCTTTTCTTTCCTTTTCTTGAGATGGATTCTCACTCTATCACCCAGGCTGGAGTGCAGTGGTCCGATCTCAGCTCAATGCAGCCTCCACCTCCTGGGTTCAAGTGATTCTCCTGCCTCAGCCTCCCAAGAAGCTGGGATTACAGGCATGTGCCACCATGCTCAGCTAATTTTTTGTGTTTTTAGTAGAGGTGGGGTTTCACCATGTTGGCCAGGCTGGTCTTGAACTCCTTACCTCAGGTGGTCTGCCCATTTCGGCCTCCCAAAGTGCTAGGATTACAGGCTGGCTGTGGAACACTTTTTTTTTTTTTTTTTTTTTTTGAGGTGGAGTTTCACTCTGTTGCCAGGCCGGAGTTCAGCAGTGGCACAATCACAGCTCGCTACAAGCTCTGCCTCCTAGGTTTAAGTGATTCTCCTGCCTCAGCCTCCTGAGTAGCTGGGACTACAGGCGCGTGCCACCACGCCCAGCTAGTTTTTGTATTTTTAGTAGAGACTGGGTTTCGTCAAGTTGGCCAGGATGGTCTTGGTCTTTTGACCTCGTGATCTGTCCTCCTCGGCCTCCCAAAGTGCTGGGATTACAGGCATGAGCCACCGCACTGGCCTGAACACTTTTAATACAGAATAAGAAGTCTAAAGTCTATCCTTTCAGCCTGTGGTATCTGCTCCCTTTCCTACCCTAACCCAAGTAACTGCTTTCGTCTGTTTTGTGTATTGTGTTATTTTCAATATTTCATTTAAACAAAGGGTTCCATGGCTAAAAACAATATGTGAACTTACTCTGGAAATGTGGAGCCTCTTATTTCTTTTGAGCAGAGTTGTTATTAAATTTCTATTCTACAATTCATCTGGCTATACTTTTCAAGTGGTATTGAAAGAAGGATAAATTGAAGTTATGGGGGACCAATTACAAGGTTATTGCAGTTATTTACTCTCTGAAATGGGTTCGTTGATGTAGGCAAAACAGGATTTTGCAATAGGATTTAGGGATTTAATTGTGCTTAGACCAGAGCCTTGCACACTTGAGACTCTCAATAAATGTACGTTGAATTGTAGAGATTTAACAATAGGACTCAAATCCAGACAAAACAAAAAATTGCTAGAGAAAATATTGTCGATGAACCACATTAAAAAATACCACTCTTGGAGGGGAAAGTTGAATGGAAATATTCCATAAAGATAACAAGAGATAGTATTTTGGTCATTATGTTGAAAACTATCATTAGAAGTTTGATATTATAACATCAGCTTTTGCTAAGAAACAAATTATTTTACTATATGAATTTCCTGAATGAATTTTCTTGCAATAAATAATAAACTCTTTGATCTGCTTTACTGAATAAAATCTGCAAAGTTCTACATTATATATTGTTATTTTGAAAGTCAAAGGGAACAAAATTATGCTTATTTGAAGTTTCCTAATGCTCATTAAGACTAACAAAGCAAGGCTGAAAAACCAAGAGAAACAGACACATCACCAAATTAATAACCTTCACAAAATGATAGCCATCAATTATTTCTTTGTTTAAGAAAAGGAATGAAGTTTTTAAAGATAGTACCTTAAAAATGAAACATATATTCTGGGAGTATTCAATATGAATAAGGAATATTTTAAACCAGAATCTCTTTAGCCTTCTTAATTAAAGTATTCCAGTTATCTTTTAAAGGGATTTAGAATACATAGGGAATTTTTTTCTTATTTTCATTAGCTCTAATTAGTAACAACACCAAGTTTATAAAGTAAATACATCAATACCAGCTTCTTGAAAATAACTTTGTCTTTCCTGGAACTTTGAATAGTGCTCAGATCCTCATAACACTCAATGCATTTGACTGACTGATGTTTGAAAACACAAATAGATGCCAGTTATGGTTGATACAATTTCTCTTATTTGTGGAGTATGATGGTAATCTCTGCAGTCTAATTCTCAGTTTATTTCCTCTCAAATATTTTATAAAATGCATCTCAGAAATAATTAGAATATGGTTTAAGGAAAAAAAAATCTTAATCTAACTTTTTTTCCTATATTTTCTTTCACAGTGTCTTCAGGAAAAAATCTGTAAATGCATAGGCTTTTTTTCTATTAATTATCCAGCAGTTTTTGAATTTGGGTGACTCCTGGCTTATATCTGCTTAATAGTGATTGCTTTCCCAAGAGGCTAAGAATATGAAAATTTTACAACCCAGTAGAGGAAAAGTGTCAAGGCTATAAAGACATCTTCTGAGTCCTATTATGTGAGAGAAAACAAATATTTCATATAAAATATATGATCTTTTTCCTTTAAAAAACAACGTTTAAAATGTACTTTTTCCTTCCTTTGCTAAAAATACACACTAGCAAAGAGTAGTAAAGGAAACTAATGAAATGCTGGAAAGATTGGTGTATCCTGATGATAAGGAAGATGAGGTATTTGGACCAAAGGACTGTATATCTTACTTTTGATGCCTAAACTTAAATGACTAAAAGTCATTATCTTTCAAAACTTTGAAACATGTGTGAAAGCATGCACATATAATTATTGTGGTTGAATGTTATTTTTGTTCTTACTCAACTTTCTTTTTAGTGTAGCCCTCCTATTTTACAAAACTGACAATGTTGACAAGATCATCTTTATGGGTATTTCACTTGATATGTGGGAAATTGATCTGCAATTCAGAAAGTCAGTAGGAAAGTCTGGAAGCCAATAAATCCTTTAGAAATCTCAAGGTGACTGAGTACAAAAAAATATTAGATAAAATCCAGCAATGATGGATAAGAGATCCAGGCTATTTTGGGCTTTACATCAGGCAAGCAGGGACCAGATAGTTCGCATCCATAGGGTGGAGAGACCATAACTGGAGATCACTTTGCAGTTGTGTGAACCCATAGAAAAGAAACATGGAGGAAATCCAGAAAGGAGAAATAACAGTGATAAAGAGAACTAAAGCACTGATTGGTGAGGAGAGTAAAGGCGCTAAATGTCTTCAGTTGAGTGAAGATTAAATGCATATTTGTGAAGCCCAAATGAAGAGAGAACCTGTTTAGCTTAATATGCCCATAGTTAAGAAAGAGATGATTTTCAAGGAAAAGTTTCAAGGAACTTATTAGAAGATACCTCAACATTTTTTAACAGAAATATTAGTTTTGACAAAGCAGTAACTGTAAAAATGACTTATGAAAATAAATATAAGAATATTTATTGAATTGCATTTCAATTTATATAAGAATTTACATTATTTTATAAATCCTTGCTTTCATCATACTTGTCAGCCATAGACTGTTAGGAACTATTAAACAACATTTAATTATGGGAAAAAAAAGAAAAAGAGTCTTGAAGTTTCATTAGTTCTCAAACTTTTGGTCTCAGGACTTCTTTATACTTTTAAAAAATATCAAGGTTTTCAAAGAGTATTTGTTTTAATAAGTTATAGCCATTGCTATTTATCATATTTAAAATTAAGCCTATGACAATTTTGACATTTATTTATTACTTTATTAAAAATAATGATAATAAGCTCATTACATGTTAACATACAGAACATTTTTTAAAAATTTTACTTTCCGTTCCGGGATCCATGTGCAGGATGTGCCGGTTTGTTACACAGGTTTATGTGTGCTGTAGTGGTTCACTGTACCTACTGACCTTCTCTAGGTTCCCTCCCCTCACCCTCCACCCCACAACTGGCCCCGGTGTGTGTTGTTCCCCTCCCTGTGTCCATGTGTTCTAATTGAATAGAACATGATTTTAATGAAAAGTGACTATAGAGGAGAAGAGTGGTATTGTTTTACATGCTTACAAGTGTCTTTAATGTCTTGCTTAAAAGAAGATAGTTGGGGGTCTGCATTTACTTTATTGGGATACGTGTTTTTTTGGGTGAAGTATATGTAGAAAGTCCAGCTTCACACAGATGTAAATGGAAAAAGAGAGGAAATTTTTCTAGCTCTTTCGTATAACTGTGGATATTCTTTTTGATATACACTAATACCTAAGAAGTTGTAGTTTTTTACGGGTTGGTTGCACTGTGGAATCTGACACCACCCCAGTAAACTTTTAGGGCTCTGTAACATTAAAATTCATTTGTCTGCCTTGCATTTTTAATGGGTCTTTTATGATTTTGTAATGTTTATGCACTGGTCATTTGAAAAATATTTGTTCTGTGAGTTATTCCGATTTTCCTAAGGTTGACACATTTCATTATACAATATTGAAAATTCACATACATTAATATTACCACTGATCCATACAGAAGTTTTCAAGTTTTAGAAAGCTGTGAAGTTCACGGTTATGAATGAAAGTTTTTCAAACTTTGAAATTCTCCTGAAATTGAGTTTTATCATCGGCCACATATAAAGTCAGTTGTTTTCTTGAAGTGATAAGCTCACTTTGTTCATTTTCAAGAAAAATTTTTCCAAATCTCAATCTGAATAGCTTTAGTTTGTTTTTCAATCTTTTTTTTAAAAAGTAAAAATGGTGAGTTCAGCTTACAACTCAAAGAATTACACAGTGTTTTGTTGTTGTTGTTGTTGTTTTTTCTGAGAGGGAGTCTTGCTCTGTTGCCAAGGCTGGAGTGCAGTGGCACGATCTCGGCTCATTGCAAGCTCTGCCTCCTGGGTTCATGCCATTCTCCTGACTCAGCCTCCCAAGTAGCTGGGACTACAGGCGCCCACCACCACACCTGGCTAATATTTTTGTATTTTTAGTAGAGACGGGGTTTCACTGTGTTAGCCAGGATGGTCTTGATCTCCTGACCTCGTGATCCACCCACCTTGGCCTCACAAAGTGCTGGGATTACAGGCCTAAGCCCCATGCCTGGCCCACACAGTGGTTTTTCTCAAATCATTGTCCTTTGGTGTGCAGCCAAAACACTCTGTGCATCTTTCCCATTTCATCACACAGAATATTAAAAATATGTGTACTCATGGGCCAAGAGTTAGTACAATTAAGTTTGCACTGACTCCTCAGATGCATTCCTGAGTGAAACTGGCTGGATTCTCTGGCTATTGTGAGTACATGGAGGTGAAGAGCATGAGGACTGCTAGTACGGTTTGGATTCATGCTAAAGCACCAACAATTTTACCCACTACAAGTGCAAACGTCAACATAATGTAAAAGTAAAATAATATCTTAGCATAATTGTGAAAATAGTTTGACCTTGTAGACTCCCCAAAAGTTCTCAGAGACTTTTAGTTTTGAGAAGCACGAATGTTGAAAGTGAATCACTAGGAGTTAGAGCAAAGGCTGTCACTCCTATTTTCACCATTTCGTTCCTAACCTAAATCCAAGTATCTTTTCTGTCCTTTTTTTTTCCTTTTCTTTTTTCTTTGTTTTTTTTTTGAGAGGGGGTTTTGCTTTGTTGCCCAGGCTGGAGTGCAGTGGCATGATCTCGGCTCACTGCAACCTCCACCTCCTGGGGTTCAAACGATTTTCCCACCTCAGCCTCCCCAGTAGCTGGGACTACAAGTGCACGCCACCATGCCTAGCTAATTTTTGTATTTTTAGTAGAAATGGAGTTTCACCATGTTGGCCAGGCTGGTCTCGAATTCCTGACCTCAGTTGATCCACCTGCCTTTCCTGCCTTTGCCTCCCAAAGTGCTGTGATTACAGGCATGAGCCACCACATCTGGCCCCATGTATCTTTTCTGTATGAAAAATAGCATATATGGGCTCCTGGTTCAGAATGCAACCACACTCGAGAGCACACCATACCTTGCAAGGCATATTCTCACAATAGGGGCTGCAACGGAGTCTTCTATAGCTCATTCTAGCACTAAGCCAGTAAACAAGCCCTGGGATGTGTAGGGAGGTGTAAATGACTCCAATTATTTTAGGAAAAGGCAGAAGGAAGATTTATGGCACTAACTCAGGATGCTGTCATAGGCTTCTTCCTACAGGTGTCCCAGCATCCTGGAAGAGGCTCTGGGTTTGGAAACTGAATTAGAGCTGACAATTGGATGAAAAGCTAAGACTTCTCAATGTGGTCATGCAAGTCAATTTTCTGTTCATTAGGTCAGATTAAGAAAATTTCCCCCAACCCTAGATTTCCACAGTTATTATTGGACTGTTCATCTATTTCATCCCTAAGGATTCAAGAAGGTTTAGAAGTTACTTCTTTAATCATTGTTTAGATACTACTTCTTTCATCATTGAAGGGTATACCAGCATGCTAAAGTACTATAAGTTGAGCATCCCTAATCCAAAAATCTCAAATTCAAAATGCTTCAAAATTTGAAATTTTTTTCAGTGTCAGCCGATTCCCCAAAGTGCAAAATTCCATATCTGATTCAATGTAACGGGTTGCAGTCAAAATGCAGGCCCACAATACACAGTTTATTCAGCCTCCCCAAAGGAAAAAAGACTCCCCTAGCCCCTTTTAGCTGCAATATATCTTTCCCAGGTACACCCATATTCCCCCATGCAAGCCTGCCCACAAAGGGTAATAAAATGGCAGGTGTGTAGGCTGAATGCACCAACAGCAGGTTCTCCACAACACCCCACATGAGGTCAAGACCTACATTCATTACTGACTGTCATTTTCATTTATTCTGTGCTCTGTGGTGTAAATGTATTGTTGAAAATGTCAAAGAGGCCTGAAAAAACCCCTATGGGTAACATTGATAAGAAAAATGGCCAGGCGCAGTGGCTCACGCCTGTAATCCCAGCACTTTGGGAGGCCAAGGCGGGTGGGTCACAAGGTCAGGAGATCAAGACTATCCTGGCCAACATGGCTAAATCCCTGTCTCTACTCAAAATAAAAAAAATTAGCTGGGAGTGGTGGCGGGCGCCTGTAATCCCAGCTACTCAGGAGGCTGAGGCAGGAGAATAGCTTGAACCCAGGAGGCAGAGACTGGAATGAGCCGAGATCACGCCACTGCGCTCCAGCCTGGTGACAAAGCAAGACTCTGTCCCAAATGAAAAAAAAAGAAAAAGAAAAAGAAAACAGGAAGCATTTGTGTTTTTGTAGCACAAAAGGCCAAACTGCTGGAGGAACTGCATGGTGGTGTAAGTGTGAAATGTCTTGCAGTAGAGTATGGTGTTGGAATGACCACCATATATGACCTGAAGCAACAGAGGATAAACTGTTAAGTTCTATCCTGAAAGTGATAAACACAAATTATGCATATGCAAATATTCCCAAACCTGAAAAAAATCCCAAATCTGAAACACTTCTGGTCCCAAGTATTTTGTATATAAGATACCCAAATATATGAGTTGTTCTCTCTAGGCTGGAGTTGAACACGGGAAAGGCTGCCATTGAAATGGACTTCCTGATTTCACTGAGGATCACAGGATTCAGGAGTGGTGAGGCCCAGTTTTACCACTTAACAGAGGCCGAGTACCTGTGGTTGTCCCAATTAGCTGATAAACAGATGGTTGATAGAACTTTTAACCACAGAGATCTTTGGCAACACTGACTCTTTCCTTAGGTTCCTTCAGACTCTTTCCCTGAACCATCCCTAAAGGCCTGTTCTTTTTCTTCATCCTCCTCAGTTGCTTTTGCAGTATATCCTTATTTTTGTTTGGAAGATGTTACAACTCAAATATGCAAAGAAATTTTGTACCTTAGTATTTTTGCAAGAATAGACAAGGGTATACTTTACAAATTAGCCCTATATTAAAAATCTATAGAATAGCATAGACCTCTCCAAATTTGTCACTTCAACCAAATGGTGAAATTGAGATCACTCATATATAGCCTAATACATGAAATAATTCGAGGTGTGAACTTGAGGTATGAACTTAATCAGACTTTTTTTTTCTCATGATGGTTTTTAAAGTCTAAGACAGAAGTTACAAACATTTCTTCCATAAAGTGCCAGATAGTAAATATTTTAAGCTTTGTGGGCCATATGATTTCTACTACAGCTGCTCAACTCTGCTGTCGTAGTGGGAAAGCAGCCATAGATAGCCTGCAAAAGAATAGGTGGGCTATGTTTTAATAAAACTTTATTTACAAAGGCAGGCAGCATGCCGTAATTTGCTGATCCCTGCTGTAAGTTCATGCTTTACTTTCAGCACCTAGTAACTTCTATTCCATGTTTTTTTCACAAATCCATTTGGAAGATACACCCATATCCTCTAGTTATTCACTATCTGGTCTTGTATTTATATTCAAACTTTTGATTCCCATCTCTCACTACTGAAACTTTTAAAAAGGATATTATTATTTTTTATATAGTTATTGTTTATTGGTCATATCCAGTAATTTTTTTGCATATTTTCTGCCTTGATGCTCTCGCTATTTTAACAGTGGATATTAGGGCCAGAGTTAAGATTTGAGTAGACCACTTAGCAACACATGCTGGCCTATCAAAAAGAAAGTATGAGACTTGTTAGCAGATGTTCTTCAGAATTGCAAACAGCTGGTGTGATTATATGACGTTACTGGTCTCTATCCTCCTACGGTCAACTACTGGGAAATTAGGGTTACCTGGGACCCATAACTAATGGGGCTCAGAGGGTATTCAGGTTACTCTGAGGGTATCCCTGAAGATGCCCAGAAAATATGAGAGGCATTGAACTGGCAAGATGGAATTCTCCATAGAGGGCAGGAAAGCTGAGTGGTCCAAGCTAACACTCTCTAGGTGGAGAGTGAGGACTGGGGAAAGGTGGCAAAGTCTGGGAGAATAAACATGTTAATAAATCTCATTCCAATACCACAGTGAAATGCAGCTTACTTAAAGGAAGGCATCAATAAAGTACAACCTTAATTCCTAAGTAAAATTTGACTCCTGATTTAACATAATTTTTAAAGGATAAAATGCTTGTAGGTGTGATAATTTATTGAATTATTGAAAATATAATAATGAGAACTAATACTCCCAACACTGAATGTAATAATAATTTTTGCTAACTTCATTTCCTTTTTTTCATACATTAAATAGTACAGTTTAGTATGACTTGGAGAGCTTATTACAATTTTAAAGGGAAGCAGCTTAATATTTTTTTCTATTTCTCTTTCCTACTTGAATATTTTTATCTACCCATGATCCATCTTTAATGTGCACAATCCATGATGTAATAAAACAAACTGTCAAGAACAATTAGATCAAATTAAAACTATTCAGAAGAAAGTATTCATCACATGCTTGGCAAAGTTTGTGGCTTCATCCAAACTAAGTGTAAAACTAAAACAGAAGTCCTTGGTCTTTTACTGTTGATTTTCTACCATGCGACTATACAGATTTCAAAAGCTGTTTTTTTGATTGGAATTCTATCTTTCACACATATTGAATTAATTTTCTTAGCATTTTGCTGATTGTTCCACTACCTTTTAATTTAAAAGAGAAACCCAGAAAAATGTCACTTGCTTTGTTTTTAATTTTCAGAATACATTTTAACATTTCTTCCATTTTGTTATCCACCAGCATCACTGCTATTTTCTATCTAGTCTTCTATTCTCATGCAATTACCCTGGAGATGTTTCCAGGGACAAATCATGGCTGTTATGTATTTATGCATTGGAATTAAAGTATATAGGAAGAGTAAGACCTGAGACAATTCTTTGACTATTAGATTATGGCGTTTAAGTTTCTTTTTTTAAATGTATGCATTCATTTTTTTCTTCATTGACAAATATTATTGAATGCTTACTGTAGAAAATCCATTGGGTTGAGATGAAGGTGGGGAAGAGATAAAAAGTATATATGGTACAATTGTCTTTTGAGAATCATAGAATTTTAGAGCTTTGAATGCATTATCTGGATAACTCATTTCAATTTTAAGGGACGATAACATTTTTGGTTTGTTTTCTTCTCCTACTTCAATAGTTTTTTCTACCCACTGCTGCCCATCTTTCACACACAAAATGTATGATGCGGTAAAAGGAAACATTTCAACTAGAAACCGAATTCAACCTTTTCATTAGACATGTAAGAAATCATAGCTCAGAGGTAGTTTTTGCTTTGTTTTGTTTTTTGAGACCGAGTCTTGCTCTGTTGCCCAGTCTGGAGTGCAGTGGTGCGATCTCGGCTCACTGCAACCTCCGCCTCCCAGGTTCAAGCGATTCTCCTGCCTCAGCCCCGCAAGTAGCTGTGGGACTACAGGTGCCCGCCACCACGCCCAGCTAATTTTTGTATTTTTAGTAGAGACGAGGTTTCACCATGTTGGCCAGAGTGGTCTCAATCTCTTGAGCTCATTATCCGCCCGCCTCGGCCTCCCAAAGTGCTGGGATTACAGGAGTGAGCCACCTCGCCCGGCCCAGAGGTTTTAAATGGCAATACATAATGTCACATGACTTCAACTGGCTGAATCTGGAAACTCACTCTAATAGAGGAATTTTCAATTTCTCAAAAAATACTTTATAATAACTGGAATTTAATATTGAATATTTATTGCACTAAATCACTTAGTAGGCTCTACAAATGAGATTAAGGACACTTTGAACTTCATTGTTTCCAAAGGCATTGATGAAATATATTTTGCTTTGCACAGAGAGGTAAAGAGTATTCACATTGCATTTGGCAGCCCCTGAATGCCCATTAACTACTGGAGGTGATAATTGGGCAGCTGCAAACTATTTCCAAAATGCCTGTATAGAATGAATCCTGGCTTGCTCACTGGAGTTAACTTTATCACATAGACTAGCATGTGATCAAGCTAGTCAGGCTCATTTAAGTCTTTCTCTCACTCTGGAACCACATTGATGCCGAATGGTTTTTATTGGTAATTCAGGCTGATTAGAAGCTCTAACTAATAGCTGCTAGTTACTGAATATCTACTGTGTGCTAAGTGCTTTATATACATTCTTTTAAAATAATTACAAAAGGGAGGCATTATTATCCATCTTTTAAGCAGATGAGAACATTGTAGCTCAGAGAGGTTAAGTAGGTTAGAGAGGCTAAGTAACTTGCTCAATGTCACCCACCTAATAAATGTCAAAGCTGGTATTCAACACCAGGTCTGTCTGATTATAAAGCTTGCATGTTTTCTGGTATTCATCCACTCAATCCATTCCTTATTTTGTTTCAGAAAGAATTTATGACAGTTTAATCAGGAGAATATCACAAAACATGGAGTTACTGGGGGAGAATGATAAATGGTGAAAGAGGGTCTTTGGAAACCTCAGTTTTTGTAGCTCCAGAATATTTTAGAGGAATCTCTATGCTTTTAGTGCTTCCAAGTTAACAGGGCTTGCAAACAAGTTCAGTTTGATCTCCGTTCTTGCCAGGTGGATAGGAAAGAATGTTAATTTCCCTTGTTCCTTGTGGCAGTTTCTTTTGTCTCCTAGTGGCATTCAGACTGATAATCTTTATGGTCTGATTTATTTTTGTATTCTTTACAGTCTTGCTCTTGAGTATACTCAAAACATGGAAATATGCAGACAGCTGATCTGAAATAGGCAGGACCAAGATAAAGGGTCAACTAAATAAAGACAGGGTTCCTTTAAAGTGAGTGACATTATAAAAAGTTGACGCACCTCCATGACTGTGAGGGCATGACAAGGTGGTTCCTTGATCAAGCATGAACCTAGGAGAACATGAAGGTTTAATCCAGCTTTGTAACTGATTTGCCCTGTTGTCTCTCTTAATATTGTCAACAGTAGACTCTTAACTGTGAAGAACAATGATACATCTAATCTGTTTTGGTGCCTCAGTTTCCTTATCTGTAAACTGGAAATCATATTAGGAGTAGCTCAACTTAAAAGAATGTTGTGTGCTATTCATAAATATGAAACTCTTAAGAATATACTGTGGTAAAATATAAATGTTTAAGAATTTCTAGATATAGGGAGGATAAATTATGTGCTCCTGCAAATTCTCTTATTTAAGTTATATATATACATGTGGGCAGAGATTTGGTTAATAAAAGCCTTGAAAAAAAGAAGTCAGTCAAAAAGACCTGATTTTTCACCATTAGATGAAATTCGGCCTTGACTGATGTTGCTCAGGTTAGTTAATACTTGGTTTCCCCCGAAAAAGAGTTTTCTCTAGAAAATGGGTCAGAAAAAAATGACTGCCTGCAAGGAAAAAATGTAAGATAAGTAAATATATTCTCTGATAGCAAATGCCACTGAGCTCCTGTTTCTGCGTATCCTTCATTAGGACATCATGCTCGCACACTTTAGTGTACTTGGTGGGGAGGAGACTAAGAAGCCTGCCAGAATGAAGACGGAAATATGCAAATTTTTTTTTTTTTTTTTTTTTTTTTGAGACAATCTCGCTCTGTCGCCCAGGCTGCAGTGCAGTGGCGCTATCCCGGCTCACCGCAAGCTCTGCCTCCTGGGTTCACGCTATTCTCCTGCCTCAGCCTCCTGACTAGCTGGGACTACAGGCGCCTGCCACCATGCCAGGCTAATTTTTGGTATTTTTATTAGAGACGGGGTTTCACCATTTAGCCAGGATGGTCTCCATCTGACCTCGTGATCCACCTGCCTCGGCCTCCCAAAGTGCTGGGATTACAGGCGTGAGCCACCGCTCCCAGCCGAAATACTCTAATTTTTAATAGTGTAATTCTAAAATTTTTCTCCATTAAACATGCAAACTGTTCTTTGTTTACAGTATTTTTTTTTTCATAGTCAGAAAACAGCTTGGATGGGTAAAACTAACTGCAGAGGTAGTTGGAGAGAATGAAAATTAAGATGTGACTCTGTTTACCTTAGTTGCACTCACTTTTTGTGAGAAAAAAATGAGTAGGTGGATAATTTCTTGTCCAAGTTAATAATTATAGGAATTAAACCTCATTGCTGGGACCAGCTGAGTTAGCATGAGAATGTTGCTATTCAGTGAGGCAATAGATGTGCAGCCAGCTAGGGGAGAGCTGATGTGGTCTCTCCCTCCCTGTTTCCTTAATCTCCAAGGTTGGGTAGTGGATAGTGACCTCACAGTGACCTCTTCACTGCTGAGATTCTTCTCATCACCTTTTAGCCCTCTTTAGGTGTAGTTGTGCCACCTTGTTCCTTGAGGTGGAGGTGATTCAGAGCTGGGGTGACTGGCAGCATCTTAGACATCAGAGGCCCAGTTCACAATAGGTGTTTCTAGGATCCTCCCTCTATTTTTTTTTAATGCCCTGCTAGTGGAGTTAAACTTAAGTCCTTTATTCCACTTCAATTTACTTTCCTGTTTTCTAAAAAGGAGCTTAATAAAACCCATACTTGCAAAGAATTTTAGACATATGGAGCAGGAATGCTACTGAATTACAAAGTACTATGTTCTATGTCTAGGCTTCAGTTAAAATGCTTTCCTCTGTTCTTCCTCCCAGATTTGAGCTGGCATAGTGCCTGGGATGAAAGCACATCTTCAGGGGAATCTTTGGGTTTTTCAAATGCTCAAGTGGAAGAGTGTGGACAGATGGAGGCCAGTGTTTTCTTATAATGAACACTTCTGGGATGGACTGATGCTTTTCTGTGGATTTTTCTCCTGCCAAAAGTGCCTGCAACTCTCATTTTACTTTAAGACTTTCATATTCTTGGTAGAATTGTATCTGCCTACTTCCCAGCCAAATGGGTGGGAATCTGCCTGTGATACATACCCTCCTTGTCTCCACTCATCTTATTTTTGAGAAATGAGCAGAGCAAACAAAATCTCTTGTGGCTTTAGTATCTGTGTTGCTTTGTTATTCCTCAGCATTCTATTCATAGGAAGTGATGCTTGTCCTTTGGACTAGGTTTTTTTTTTTTTAATTTTAATTTTTTTTTATTGGAAGACACAACTTTCCTGGTGACACAATGGAGACATAAAAGTATAGTAAGGAGGAAAGAGAACTAGTGAAAAGGGGATTGAAACTCTTGTTTAAGTGAAGTTTTCAGTACCTGCAAAGTGTGGATTTGAGATGCTTCTGTATTGAACTTGAATGAGGAGGTTCATGATTGGGATGGGATATATAACCAGTTACAGAACTCTTATCAGCACTCGGTACTGTGGCAATGATAGGGGTCTGTAATTAGGAAAGCAATCAAGACTGTAAAATTAGACCTTCCACTTTAGGAAAGAAGGGACCCGCTTTTATTTACCCATGAGCTCAGCTTGCAGATAATCATTTTGCTGTGGTTTTTAGAGAAGACCACCGTGGGAGAAAGGCATGTAAATCTCATTTCACTGCTAGTTAAACAAATCAGTGAAAGTTGCAGGGGCAAACCCTCTCCAGAGTGAAGCCCTGCAGTAATTACCAACTGTCTCCTGAAAGGAGATGGTGACACACACAGCGAGTATGAGTCCTGGCTTGCTCTTTGGAGTCAAAGAACATTCATTTGAAAAACTGGTTCTCTTGTTATTGTGTCAGAAAGAGGGCTTTCTAACAGAGGGATTTGACAGACTAGACAAAAGCCCTGGTTAAGTAATCAAATGTTCATGCAGGTGTTCTAGTTTTCCCTGCAGCACTTGTACATACCAGATGAGCTGTGCTTGGGCCTAATGTACACTCTCCTTGGGTTGAAATTTATGCATACTAACATTTTTCGTGGATGATGCATTTTTATGTAGATATTTTACTACATAGAATATTATCTTTTTTTTAATTCAGAAAATGAGCAACTGCTTTCCTATTTCAGCAAACAGATCATGAACATTCATTATGGTATGCTGTTCTCATTGGGGCTTATTTGTGGGCTTTCTGAATTTGTCATTGGCAACTGCACTGTTTGGCTTAACTGTTGGGCTGTGGAGCAAGGAATTATCCCTTTAATCTCTCTGCTGTTCTACTTTTTAGCAATATGCTACCTGTATTGTTCCTGGGCACCATGTGCCTTGCTGTAATCCAAGATGCAGTTTTAATCAGCATTCATTTTGTTGTAAGGGGAAATAAAACCCATTCAAACTAGCTCAAGTAACAAAAAGGCTTTCCAAGAGAAAATGATGGCTTCTTTTTGAAATAAAATATAGGAAATATATATATAGCCCAGCTCAAAGGAACCACACAATTGTCATTCATGTACTTTCATTTCTTGTTCCTATGAGAGTCTCGTCTCTGCTCTGCACAGGATAGCCACATAGTCTGCTCTTCTTTTTTTCTGCAGCATTTCTTTCTGTGTGTGCTTATCAAGCATGCACGTGACCATTCCATCTTTCAGGTAAGTGACTCCTGCCATATATTTATTATTAATTTTAGACTGAATAGAAAAAGGAGAGACAGAAGGAGGGGTGGGAAGAGAGAGAGAGAGAGAGAGAGAAAGAGAGAGAGAGAATATCTGATGGGTTGCTGGCCAGACAATTGTCATCGTTAATTTATTGGTTAAGTTAGGATAGTAACAAATGAACTCACCAATCTAAGAGTAGGTTTTATTTTTTGCTCACATTTCATGTTAATTACGGGTTTTCAGGGAAGCTCTGCACATTGTAGTCACTCAGGAACCAAGGCTGAGAGAGTGGCCACTGTTTTGAACATTACTGGTCACTATGCCAGGTGGAAAAGAGAGCTTTGGATGGTCTTGCTTTGCAATTAAATGCCTGGCCCAGATGACACACACTACTTCCTGCTCATAGCACATGCGACAAAAGTAATTTCATGCTTCCCTTCCCCCAGCCATATGTTTAGAAGGCGCCTGATGGAATATTTGGTGAATAGCACTAATTGCTACCACACCTTAGGACAAGGATCTTATGATCATCTAATTATCTCTTGGCATTAATGTGGCCATAATGTATTTAGCACTTTTTCTTCTTTACTGATATTTTTTTTTAACTCTGAAAATAAGTTTGATAGAAACAGTATTATTCAAGGTTATATCTGACTATAAGCTACTTTAAAGATAATGGTAATAAAGACAATTATTTTGTACCTACTATATGCCAGGCTGTTCACATAGATTATCTCTATTTGTTGTAAGAGTCCTTTGAAGTTGGCAATATTAACATAATATTGGTTATATTGACTCCAAATTCCATGTTCTTTGTGTTACTCACATTGATGCTAAAGGGTAGATTTGGAAAGTAGTATTTCTTCAAACTTGCAATGGAAACATCTCCCATTCCTTTATTATTTTATTATTTTATTTTATCTTATTTTATTTATTTATTTTTGAGACAGAGTCTTACTCTGTTGCCTAGGCTGCAGTTTAGTGGCATGATCTCTCTTCACTGCAACCTCCGCCTCCCGGGTTCAAGCGATTCACAGGCCTCAGCCTCACAAGTAGCTGGGATTACAGGTGCGCACAACCACACCCTGCTAATAGAGATGGAGTTTCACTATGTTGG
Source organism: Theropithecus gelada (assembly GCF_003255815.1). NCBI lineage: Eukaryota > Metazoa > Chordata > Mammalia > Primates > Cercopithecidae > Theropithecus > Theropithecus gelada. The sequence continues at coordinate 109,496,634 of NC_037672.1, read as the reverse complement.
CCAGGCCCTCAAACTCCTCAGGCTCCGTGCGCCTTGGCTTCCCAAAGTGCTGGAATTACAGGAGTGAGCCATCACACCGGGCCTCATTACTTTAATAAGTATCTTGCCTTACAAGTTTCTCAGAATATAATGGAGAAAAGTGTAAATTTTATCACTGATCCTTTAATTTTTTATTTAAAATTTAATGGCTATCATACATACACACATATAACATATTGTATATGTGTCTATAGATTAAGATTTGAAGTCATACTCTCAAGTTTATAACAGCAAGAATTTCCACCAATCTCTACCCAACCCTTCTTCAATTCTCATTCTTCAAAAGCATCTACTTCAAAGTCTTTCAATTGATTGTTCTATTATTTACCTCTGTATTTTAGAATAACATTATTAAACTGCTATTCCTTACTTTGACAATTTTAGAGTAATTACTGTGGAAGATGAAAATTCAGCTTTCTTAACCTGCAGTATACTTTGCTCCCCACCCACCTCATCACACCTCAATCTACGGATACAGCTGTATCACACGTTTTAGTTAATTAGTCAGTGTTACAAATAAGCAAATATTTTTCACAGTTGAGCCATGTTGTTTACTCTAATCACATTATTTTTTAGAGTTAATAATTGCTTCTCTTTTTTTTTTTTTCTTTTTCTTTTTTTGAGACAAGGTCTTGCTCTGTTGCCCAGGCTGAAATACAGTGGCACGATCATAGCTCACTGCAGCTTCAACCTCCAGAGCTCAAGTGATCTTCCCTCCTTAGCTTCCTGAGTAGCTGGGACTACAAGCTCGAGATAACCAAACCTGGCGCTTCTCTCTCTCTCGAATACTTTTTAGATACTTTCATGAATCTATTTTCCAATTTTCTGGGAATTACAAGAGTCCTTTCAATGTAATCAAATATATCCTTCCTCTCTCCCTTGTCCTTTCCCTCCCTCCCTCCCTCCCTCCCTCCCTCCCTCCCTTCCTTCCTTCCTTCCTTCCTTCCTTCCTTCCTTCCTTCCCTCCTTCTTCCCTTCCCTCCTTCTTCCCTTCCTTCCTTCTTCCCTTCC
>NC_037672.1:109475437-109495574 GCF_003255815.1 Theropithecus gelada | reverse complement strand
TCCTTCTTCCCTTCCTTCCTTCTTCCCTTCCCTCCTTCTTCCCTTCCCTCCTTCTTCCCTTCCCTTCTTCCCCTCCCTTCCCCTCCCTCCCTCCCTCCCTCCTTCCTTCCTTCCTTCCTTCCTTCTTCCTTCCTTCCTTCCTTCCTTCCTTCCTTCCTTCCTTCCTTCCTCCCTCCCTCCCTCCCTCCCTCCCTTCCTTCCTCCCTCCCTCCCTCCCTCCCTTCCTTCCTTCCTTCTTTTCCTTGCTTTCTTCCTTTCTTTTTTCCTGTCCTTTCACTATCTTTTCCTCCTTCCTCTTTCTTTCTTCTTGGACACATCCTTTATGGAGCCTTCTCTCCTCCTGCTTGACTCTTGACTAATTGTTTTCTAGATCCTAATTTTTATCAACACCCTAGAGAAGTTTTTGTCTCTCTTCCATGTTGAGTATCCTATTTGCTTGACCTCATATCTATTTTTCTTAATATTTTGCTCCCATTTTTTGGGTTCACCTCCTCTGGTAGCTTTCTGAAAAAGGTGATAGGAATTAAATTTGTTCTGACATTTTACATAATATTATTTTACCCTCTAAAATGGTCATTAATTTGGCTAGGTTTAGAATTCTAGGTAGAAAAATCTTTTCCTTAGAATTGTGAAGATATTTCTCCATTGCTCAGTTTTGCTGCTGAGAAGATAACATTTTGATTTCCAAGCATTTTTTTATGTAGCTTGCTTTATTTCTCTGGAAACTTTCATTCTATCACATTTTATTTTTGTGATCATGTTTTCATTTCTAACAGATCCCTTTTGGTGTTAGACTGTTCCTTCTGTTGGAGCATCCTTTTTTTTATCATTTGTTTCACAGACTCAATATCTTCTGAAATAACTTTTTTATTCTTTTTTGAGATGGAGTCTCACTCTGTTGCCCAGGCTGGAGTGCAGTGGTGCGATCTCGGCTCACTGCAACCTCCACCTTCCAGGTTCAAGCGATTCTTCTGCCTCAGCCTCCCAAGTAGCTAGGACTACAGGTGCGTGCCACCATGCCTGACTAATTTTTGTGTTTTCATTAGAGACGATGTTTCCCCATATTGACCAGGCTGGTCTCGAACTCCTGACCTTGTGATCCACCCTCCTCAGGCTCCCAAAGTGTTGAGATTACAGGCGTGAGCCACCACACCCGGCCTCAATATCTTCTTATATCTCTTTGAGGAATTCATTAGAGTTTAAAATATACATATCTTTATTATTTTTAATAGGCAATATATCCAAATGGCAAACCCTTCAAACAGTAAGAAGGGTACTCAATGGAAAGTGTATCTTCTTTCCTCCTTGACACTTGCCATTCAGTTTCCCTCTTCAAGGTCTTCCCTTTTAGGCCAGTGAGTTCCTTTTCTTTTTTTTTTTTTCTTGAGACAAGGTCTTACTTTGTCACTCAGGCTGGAGTGCAGTGGAATGATCTTGGCTCACTGTAGCCTCAACCTCCCTGGGCTCAGCTGATCTTCCCACCACAGCCTGCCAAGTAGCTGGGATTACAGACACGTGCCACCACACCTGGCTAATTTTTGTATTTCTTGTAGAGATGGGGTTTGGCTATGTTGTCCAGGTTGGTGTTGAATTCCTGGGCTTGAGTGCCCAGATGGAATCTGCCTCCCAAAGTGTGGGATGACAGGCATGAGCCACCATGAGTGGCCCAGTAGGTTGCTTTTATAAGAATCCAAGACACCTGCTAGGACAGCCCAGCTGCCAGTGTTCTGGGATCCAGGTGGGCAAAGAGGTGAAGGGTTCCCAGTCTTAGGTGGGTCAACTGTCACATAATCCCCTCTTTTCATTATGGTGCCTCATTCTCACTCTTAGCTTTGCAATCTTAAAAGCCTCTCTACTCGAGGGAGGGCTATTAGTCAGTCTTCTTTGGGATAGAAGAGGAGTAGTCCCATGACTAGGATAAGAGTTGGGAGAGAAATCTCTGATTGCTTTGATTGCTGTCTATCGAGATTTTCAATACATCTGCCTGTTTTCTGGCCCACCCTTCAACTTACACTTTAGAAGGACCTGGTTCCTCTAATTTGGAGTCTTTCTGAGGTTTTGCAGCCTTCTGCATAGTCAATACCCGGTGTTTGATCTCAGGCTACTTTTAGGTATTTAGTGGTTTGGTATAATCCAAAAGAAAACTATTTTCAATCTCTCATCCAAATCGAAGCTTCTCTCTTTCCCTGCCTAGTGACTAAGTGGCCAGCAGTGGGCCAGGGGGATCTGGTGAATTATTGTTCTATTTTTCTTGCTTCTGCCTTTTCTTTCCATATGTCAGGTTCCTTCAAGATGGAAGAAGGAGAGGTGAGTGAAGGATGAGAACAAAAGCACCTTTAACTTAACAAGGACTGCTAGTTCTCTCTCGGCTCTCCAATACCCATACCAGTGTTCGTATGGAAAATAGAACCATAAGTTCTGAATTTGAAATAAGGCTTTGTCACTTATTGAGAATGAACTGCATTATAGGAAGGAACGATGCGAATACTCAACAGTCAGATGCTAGGAGCAATACCCATAGAGCCTTGCAGCCCTGGAAAGCAGTCGTTTTGGGCAATGTTTTCCTAGTTGCTTCATGCCCATATATCTTCCTTGGTGTCAACTTAATCCTTGGGCACGTGGCATGTTCTCACTGAACTACTCTCTCTTCACCCAGGTGTGTTTCTGGCCAGTTATCTGTTCTCGTCTCTCCAAAAGAGGTCAGACATCAGAATCTATGTCCTAAAACTCCAGAGGAAAAAGGCCAGTAGTAATATAGGGTTGACTATGAGCTTTGTCCTCAGCAAGGATATTGTCTGGGAGTCTGTCTTTCTGGAGAGCATCTTTTCTATCTTTTTCAGTAGTTCTCTTTGGAAGACTTATTTGGCTTGAGGAGAGAGGAAATGAGACAGTACTATTTATACATAAATGCGTTACAGAATCCTCACCAGGAGAACTCTCTATGGTTCTCTTCTTTAGACCACCAGGGATAAATATTGTTAAATGATAAACAGTCTAGTGACCTACTAACAAGTCCTACTTGGGTGTGTCTGTAAATTTTTTTCTTTATATATTTTTTTCAATCCGAGATATATTCTTTGCTCTTTTCTATCCTGCATTTTACTCCAGAACACTGATCCCTACAGATTTAATTATCTGGATTCCCCCATAGCTGATTGCTATCCTCCAGTTGGATTTGGTCAATAGGAGATCAGTGGGAGAATAGGAGGATGGGAGGAAAAAGGGGTCAGAGTGTTTACTTCCTTTTCCTCCTATTCCATCTCCTGTGGCTACAGCTCCCATCATTGGTCCCTCCTTCTCAACCTCAGGTCTCTCTGGGTTCCTGGAACAATATTTTCTCCCTTTCTTCCTTCAGTGCCAGTGGTGCTAATTGCTTTCCACTATTGAAGTCTCTGGGTGTCTCACCATTCTTTGTTTGTTTCCTTCATCATGCCCAAAACTAATGTAAGTTCTCACTTCATTGGAGTTTCTTCATTTGGTTGATTTGGAGTGAATCTGTTTCCTACCAGAATCCTGAAGCATACAGTAGGAGTGTTAGTATGGAAAACAGACCCCTAAGTTCTAAATATGAAATAAGGCTTTGTCACTTATTGAGAATGAACTGCGTTGCAGGAAGGAACGATGTGAATACTCAACAGTCAGATGCTAGCAGCAATCACATCCTAGTTCCTTAATGCATCAAAACCAAAGCTTTCTTTACACATACACAAAGCCTAAGAGCCACTTTAAGCATTGCCTTGGTGAGAAGGCAGAATGTGTAAATATAAATTAAGGTGTTCCTAACTATGAAAGGGAAATGGTGACAATATTTATCTGTATTTATCTTTTATTGAGCCTAATTTTTTTCTCTAATGACTTACCATATTATGGAAGAACTGGTATCTTCATAGTTCTCACTCACTTTCCTCAGCTTTGAAGAATGGAAAAACCCCATTCATTTCATGTTCCACAAGCAAAGCTCTTGTTCCATGCAGGTTCAAAATTAGTCTTTTGTTTTAAATTCTGTCTGCTCTTAGGAATGCCCCCACTACTTTGGATATTTGCATAAGAAAAAGGAAAAGAAAAAAGGAATCTAGTATATCATTCTTGGGGTGGAGAAAGTGGGAAGAAGAAACAAGGCTAGCTGCCTGTTAAATGGCTCTCTAATGTTCCTGGTGAATCTTGAGAAAAATGCAGGTGAGAGGGGGCTGATGTAGCCTATTGTCCCCAAAGGACAGAACAGGAGCAACTTCAACAGGTTTACAGAAACTTTTGCCAACAGGAAAAATAATTAGGTGTTTTGGGGTAAAATTTTAGAGGTTACATACAAATCTTCTTGTCTCTTTGACAGATGTTACGAGCATGAGCACTTGGAGGAATTGGTTTCTTTTCAAAAGATTGAATTAATCATAAAATTGTGATACAGTCTGGCATGCTTAGTTTATCTCAGTTAAAAAGGAAATAAATACACATATTTATGTTTAATAATAGTCTTCCTCAGGTTTAAAACTAAGTAAATAGATATAAATGGTAAATAACTATCCTTTATGAATGAATTTGGTAGGGGGAGGTAGGTGGGTGTAAAAAATTATCCGTTTATATGTCAGCCCATCGAAGGGAAGGGCTGTGTTTCGTTTTTCTTTCACCTGCCTGTGTACCTAACATAAGAGGTACTCACAAATGTTTATTAGCTGAATTTTTTCAATGAAGTTCTGATGGTTATTTTCTATCACTCTCCCATAAAAGTAAGTTCTACTCAAGAAGCTACTAAAATAGCTGGGCTCAGAAAAGAAAGATAACTTTTGTAAAAATTTGCTTGAGGGCATGTAATTTAAACTGCTTTCTTCAGTGATGACTTCAAAGATCACATAAATATGTCAGGCTTATTTATTTATTGTCAAGTTACTTCAGTTAGGGGACTTTTGGTAAGTAATCAGTAAATTTAATAGTTCAGTAGTTATGAGATGCTTCTCATTAGTAGATATTTTATGATTTAGCCTAGCACATAGTTTATAAAACTTCTTAACATCTACTTGCTAACTATCTTTTATTTATTCAAAATTACATTTATTAGGGACTTAGTATGTGCCAAGCATACTTTGGCTATATGTTTGTGTTAGAAATGAAGGCCCAGAAGATAGAGTTAGATTTAGGTTTTCATAGAACTTAAGCTTACGTGTGTGTGTATGTCTGTGTATGATATGAGGAGAATACAGGTCTATAAAATAAATGTGGAATTACAGTGTAATGTGATGACAATAGCATAGGTGAAGAGCAGGTGCTAGGGGTCAATGCCATCCTTCGGGATCAGTGAAGGTTGGGTTCTAGTAAGAAGCCATGTTTTAGCTGAGAGTGGGGGATGAGTGAGACATGGCCAGGCAGGTGGTGGTGGGAGGTGGTGGCAGGGATTTTCCAGGCAGAGGAAATTATACACTGAAAGTCAAGGACCTCAGTGTGTCTGAAATATAGCAACAATGCAAGAAATAATGTTTTCTTAGTAAAATTCCCACTCTCATTGATAGGAATATTGGCAATAATATTGACAATGACATTAACAATAGCAATGATGACATTCAGAACTTGTGGAAGCATTTACTGAATATTTATCATATGTCAGGTGCTGTGCTAAGGACTCGATATGTATTATTTTATTTAATTCTCACAATAGCCACGAGGCAGAGACTGCTATCTTTATCTTAAAGATAGGGAGATTCAGGGTCAGAAATGTTATGAGAAAGGCCAGACATGATGATAAATGGTGGGTCCTGGATCCAGGCAGGTCTATCTCACTCCAAAGCTCATTCTCTTGATAACTATGCTTATGGTCTGTCTGAACCTGAAAATTAATAAAGCAATATAAGCCCATAATTCACTCTCGGGTAACAGTTTATGCTTAAAGAATCTTAATTTTAAAAATCAGAAAGTATAGACTATTTTCAAATGTGCTTTTCTTTCAGTCCGACAATTCTATCACATTGTAGTAAATATAGAGTCAATTTAAAATATTAAATGTAAACATATTAACAAATAATACAAGGCATGTATGGACACAGCACATAGTTTTGAAGTCTGCGTTTTCCTTTCTTTGAAGAGGAAAAATTAATAAGACTATATAAATCAAGTATGAGTTACTATTGTCATATCTTACAGCTAAAGAAAAACTAATACATTGTCTTGGGTTTCTTAGGGAAGCCTCTATGAATTGCAGTTATTTGAAATGAGCCTGATACTAAAAGGCCATGCATGGTGTTATTTTCAACTTTACAGGCAAACCTTGGCTTCTGTGTGTTTGACATGTCAAATCCCCTGTAAGTTCCTCACTGTGATCCAGCTTGGTCTGTTTACCAAATCTAAATCTCTGGAAAATTTGTTCCTGCAGAAGATCTAGAAAAGGTGATTGATTTTTATGCCGCACATTTGTCATTCTCCTCCACCTTCCCTTCCCTGGGTCTCACCAAAGTTTCCATCATCAGGTCTGACGCTGCTGGGAGTATCCTTTCTCGTCTTGTTCCCTGTTCACTTTCTTTCTGTCTTTTCTAGTAACTCTTTTATCTACATCCATAATTCTAGTTTATCATCTGTCCTTTTATTTACATATCTCTGGCATCTGTCTTTCCATTTCCCTCTCCTCTACCTCACTTTCCTCTTGTCTCTCCTTCATTTCTTTCACTTTGCTCTTCACTTTTGGAAAGTAATGATAAATACAGATTTGCAGCCTTGCGTTATCTAATTCCTTGCCTCTTTTCCTTGCATAGTCTGGTGAAGGCAGACAGATTCACAACTCCTTCCAACCCTATTTTTGCCCCCTCGTCAGCTATATTACTTCTTAAATGGTTTTATTGCTGTGGAGGAAGTTGAAAGATTGCCAAGTGACCCAGAAGACCTGAGCGGCAGTCTCTTGTTTCTTAGCACTTGAGAGACAGTATTTAAATTTTATGGGGTGTGAGGTCTTATTTTGGATACTGTACTTGTCTTCTGGCTTAGAAGACCTCTTTGGGAAAGTGGACATTGAGATCTTCAAGCTATGCAGTCCTAAATGTTTCTTCCATAACTTTATGTTCACATATCTTAAATGAATAAGCATTCTTATGCTAAAACAGCAAAATTTTCCTTAACAAAATAATCAATGCCCATTTCAAATAGTAAATTACAAATACTATGTAGACAAGTGTGTATTTTTTTAACCTAGTATGATGGCTAAGTTATTTCTTCACAGTCTACCATAGTCTAACATAGTTTTTAGTCATATTTTTTAAAAAATTGCATAGTATTTCTTGGAGTACCTAGAATATAATTTATTCAGTCATTTATCAATTGTTGGCTACTTCCCTACTTCTTAATGTGTGAGCTTTCATTGTTGTAAGCACTCAGTTTGACAAACTTTATTTCATTCTTCAATGACCTTCCACGTGATCCTCTTAGTTACTGTCTCAGGGTGACTCAGGGAGTACAAGGAATGAAACACTGAAAACAATCTCAGGGCTGTGATGAGCTTCCTTCCCCCAATCTGTTACAACATGGCACTCAGGAACAAACTTTGAGAAAGCCTGGGATTAATCATAAAGACAAATAGTGAAGGAAGGCTGTTAAGAACACTTCTAGAAATGAAAATACAGACCGACAGGCACAAATCCCAGATAAAAGTTATTGACGTTCCCTCTCAACATGAATATGGAATGTTACATTGGTACCAAGAGAGTGAGTGTTTTGTATGGATGTTTGTTGGAAGGATAGAGTGGTATAAAATCACTAGAGGCAGTCTGATTTTAGGTATATGTGAGTTAGGTCTGTAAGTAACAGAAAACAAAATTAAACTAGCTTAAATAAACAAATAAATATTATTAACTCCCATGCTTGAACATTCAGAGGGGACAAGCTTCAGTCTGACTTAATCCAGTGGCTTTGGCTGGTTCTCTTCAGTTTGCTCAGCTGTAGCCTCCTCTGTGTATTGGCTTCATCTTCAGGCTAGCTTCCTTTGGAAGCAAAAGGACTAGTTACTTTAAGCCTCACAGTTTCATTTCATGATTTTCAGAGGAAGTGAAAACTTTTTTCTGGTTGTTTTTAATTAAGAGTGAGAAAAATTATTTCCCAGGAGTTTCATGTAAACCTTTCTTTGTATTTCACTGGTGTAAATTAGATTACATGTCCATTCCCGCACCAATCCTTGAGGCCACGGCAACGCCATGTGCCGATCGGCTTATGTCTGTTTTCCTGACCCAATCACCGTGACAGATGTGTTGAGATTACCTCTAAACAAATTTCCCAGGAGATAGGGATGTGGTTAGTGCACCTTTATGAATATGGGCTGCATGAGGGAAGAGGTGAATGCATGAAGGAAAACTGGACCATTATTAGGAAAGGGAAAACGAATGCTATACAAATTTAATCCATAATATCTGCCAGTTCCCAGCTGCATCTAGTTTAGGGCTTGCAAACTGTTATAACTTAGAAAATATTCACATAAATGAAATAGATAATAAATTTAATATAAAATATAACAATTAAATATATTAATAAAATGTGGTATTATTTAATTTTGTAAAGGAGACGGTTAAGGGGGATTTTATAGTATATGGTTCTGAAAATGTTTCCTGGGTTTCCAAATCCCACATCTTTTACTTCCTAGCTCTGTGATTTGAGCAAGTTACTTCATCTCCCTGTGGTTTAGTTTCCTTATCTGTAAAACAGAATTATAAAAGTATCTACTGCATAAGGTTGTTATGAGGACTCAGTGAGTTAAGACATACAAAGCTTTTAAAAGTAGAGTCTAATTCATAATAGCACTTGATAAATATTTACTTTTAATACTTTTTAATTTTCTTTTTATTATTTTTTTTTTAGAAGCGAGGTCTCACTATATTGCCCAGGCTGGTCTTGAACTTCTGAGCTCAAGTAATTCTTCCACTGCAGCCTCTCAAAGTGCTGGGATTACAGGTGTGATTTTAGGTGTGAGTCACCATGCCCAGCGACTTTTGAAATTTTCATTATACTCTCTGATCAAAATTCCCTCAATGTCCATTTTATCAGTTATTTATAACGTTTTCATAGAAAATTATTTGAAAGCAGTAGTAGTTTAATTTTCTCCATAATTTGATATAATTTTTTTTCAAAATATCCAGGAAATATATATTGAAAAGTGACAGATTTTATCTTGCTCTGTGTGCGTGTGTGTGTGTGTGTGTGCGCGTGTGTGTATGTGAGAGAGAGAAAGAGGGGGAGAGAGGTGGTATATGTTGATAAGGGTCATTAATACCTTTTAAACTTTGTTCATTTTTATGTGCTTTTGAAATCATAAAAACAATATATATTGATGGCTATCATTCAGGCCACAGAGGTAGGTGAACCTTCACCCAAAGTCTGATTCTGATGTCAAGACTGATGTAGCTACACATGCACTAAAAAGATATGACAGGGTTTATTACTCACATAATGAGGCTTTCTGCAGAGAGCGGGGTAGCCTCCCAAACAGATCCAGAGACAACTTGAGAGAATAGAGAAAGCAGACTTGTTCAACTTTTATTGTAGTTAGGGGATGGGTATAGGGTGAGGGTCCTTGTTTACAGACCTAGCATTTTATAGTTCACACTCCCTATTGGCAACAAAGGAGGGACCACCCAAGTTTTCTTATCAGCTTGCCCAGCTAAAGGGAAAGGGTGGTGGGGGCACTTGAAAGCCGACAGCAGTCCAACATCATAATGGAATCAGACAACTGTAGAAAATATGGGAGATATAGAAATCAAAATGCAGAAATTATAATCTTTGGTAATCATCCAATACAGATACATACATATATGTATATTTTATACTTGTGTTGTCATCTATTTGCATTATTCCTGGTAATTTTAAAGTCCTAGATGTAATAAATTTATTCACTCTTTATTATGAACTACTCTTTATGATGAACCATCCTAAGTCTCACATTGTGTGTGCTGAACCAAAAAAGAAAAAAGGCTATTTCTGTTGTGAATCTTCTGGATAAAATAAAATTGCCTTATAGGCGTTCCTCTTTTAAATTTCAAGCTATGTAAGATTATGTAAGAAATGACAATAGAACTATTGTCATTTGGTTAATACATTGAAACTAGTGCTATCTGTTAAACATTACTATGGATAATCTTACATAGCTTGAAATTTAAAAGAGGAACGCCTATAAGGCAATTTTATTTTATCCAGAAGATTCACAACAGCGGTGGCTCAAGCCTGTAATCCCAGCACTTTGGGAGGCCGAGACGGGCGGATCACGAGGTCAGGAGATCGAGACCATCCTGGCTAACACGATGAAACCCCGTCTCTACTAAAAAGTACAAAAAACTAGCCGGGCAAGGTGGAGGGCGCCTGTAGTCCCAGCTACTCGGGAGGCTGAGGCAGGAGAATGGCGGGAAACCGGGAGGCAGAGCTTGCAGTGAGCTGAGATCCGGCCACTGCACTCCAGCCTGGGCGACAGAGTGAGACTCCGTCTCAATAAAAATAAAAAAAAAAAAAAAAAGAACTTCTGTCCATGTCATCTTAGTCTGAAGCCAGAGAATCAACATCAGTCAGCCAGACAAAACCATATACTACAATGATCTGAAGGGTTTGTATTCTTCTTAGCCTTATTGATTGCCCATTTTAATACAGAGTTATTAATTTTCTTTCATGTTTCAATCTTTTTTTTGTTTCGTATATCACCTTTTTTTTTCTGGCTAGGCTGAATCTGGGTCAAATTGACTCTAGAGGACTCTAAATATAATCCAGCTTTAAGAAATGACTTTTTACCTCTTCGTGGAAAAGATTACTCAAAGAGTAGATATTTGAAACTTCCTTTGTCCAGAAAATGAAAATTATTTTTTAAAAAGCATGATTTTTCTGATGGCACAAATACAAGCTATATGAATTAAATACTTATTTTTACATTTTAGGGGCAAAATACATTAATTGGACCAGAAAAAATTTTAAACCTATTCTAACTGTATTATAAAGATTTAAAAAGTGAAAATATAAACTTGACATGCACATATTCTAGTATCAACACTAATAGGCTTGCAGCGGGCCAGATAAAGCTCATAGATACGCTTTACAATGAAAATGCTGCCATAAAATTACAGTATTTATGTATGCATTCACTCACAATGTGGCTTGATTGTCTAGAACACAATGATCATAATGCTGACTAATATAGGTCCTGATGCAAGAAGATTTCACTCGAGTGGGGATAACAGACAATTAAGAATTGAATGCAATGTAGTGTGGTAAATATCAGGACAGAACAAACCAGAACTGAACTATTAGGTTTCCTGAAGGAATCATCATTCAGTAGTATTTTTCCTTTAGGGATGTCATGTTGGCTCTTCTTAACCTCTCTGAGCCTCAGTTTTCTAATTTTTTTAAAATATCAGTTTGCTTATACAGATTTTTTTGGTAACGATTAAATTTTAAAATATGTGGAGCACCTAGCACAATGCTATCTGTAGTAAGTACTTGGTGAATAGTAGATATTCTTATTAGTAGTACTTAAAGTCATGATCATTTTACAGCCATATATCTTTTTAAAAAATTTTATTTTAGGTTTGGGTATACATGTGAAGGTTTGTTACATAGGGAAACGTGTGTCGTGGGAGTTTGTTTTACATATTATTACATCACCCAAGTATTAAGCTCAGTACCCAATAGTTGTCTTTTCTGTTTGTCTTCATCCTCCCACCCTCCCACCTCAAGCGCACCCCAGTCTCTGCTGTTTCCTTCTTTGTGTTCGTAAGTTCTTATCATTCAGCTCCCACTTAAAGGTGAGAACATGTGATATTTGGTTTTTTGTTCCTGTGTTAGTTTGCTAAGGATGATAGCCTCCAGCTCCATCCACATTCCTGCAAAAGACATGCTCTTATTTTTTTTTTTATGTCTGAATAATATTTCATGGTGTATATATACCACATTTAAAAAATCTGATTGCCATTGATGGGCATTTAGGTTGATTCCATGCCTTTGCTATTGTGAACAGTGTTACCCGCATGCATCTTAAAAAGACTTCAGAAATACTGTCTTAAAATTGGTAAGAGTCAAATACCATTTAATTATGATTTAGTTATGTAACTTACTTTCTTACTCCAAACCTTGAGTGGTTTCCTATTTTTTTATACAATGAAGGCCATATTACTTTTTCTTATTTTGAGGCCCTCGATAATCTGTCATCTAGCTCCCTTTTTCAATGAGGTCTTCATGGACTTCATCAGCTATTCCTCTTGCATGCCCTGTACTTGTCTGCTTTCATTCCTCCATGCTTATTCTGTAACAATAATAGAGACTAATATTTACGGTGTACTTATATAAAAGGCACTGTGTAACACACTTTACATGAATCATTGTCTTTAATCCCAACAACAAGCCTATGATTTAATCTTTCTAACTGTCATTTACAAATGAGAAACTGGCATAAGTCATACAACTAATAAGACGGTGTTAGAATTCTGACGATCACTTTGCACTGCCAATTCTTAACCTTTGCATTCTTCTGCCTTCACCCAACCAATCTCATGAGATCCTCTCAGCCTTCATGGTGTTCTTGAAACTTTATCTATAGAGATCTTCCCTAGTCATCTGAGCTAAAGTTAACGTTTACTTCCCAAGTATACCTAGACCTTAAATTTAAACCTCTCTTACGGAATGTCTACTACATTCTGCTTTCTATTCCTGTTCTTTATGTGAATATCTCCTGAATGCCATTATAGACAACCTAAGAGTGGGTGTAAAGACCAAACAATGTGCTTTACACTTCAGAGACACTCAATGGATGCTTATGGACTTAAATTGAATTCGACTGAAACTGTTCTGGAAATATTTTGGTATCCATGCTAAAGTGTCTTTGATGAGTGTGGACTTAGCAGACAGAGACTTTGTAGGATCTAAAGGTGATGTGGCACCCTTTATATTAAGGATAACACTTACACTTAATAAGTGAGTTTCTACAATGTAGCAGATGATTCAGTGGTCACAGTGCTCTTAGTAGCACTGTTCTGGTTTCAATCACCCACATACGAACCATTCCATTTTCCTTGCTAACTAGACTACACTGCTAGACTGTGTACACTGCTACACATGCTTGTCTTGACTACCACAAATGCTCAGTTCTTAGAACTGTGCCTGAATAGAGTAAATGCTCAACTCATATGGATGTGGTTGACATTAGTTGAATGTTGAACTACCCTAAAGTTTCTGAGAAGCAAATGGACCATCGGTTAATAAGGCAAATGCTGAATCAAGCAAAGATGATTAGATATCTAAAATATGCCATTTAATTGGTAACTTTCCCTTTCAAGCTGGCATAGTAGATTACTTTAATTCACAAGATATATATTCAGTTTTGTTTTTATGCTATTGCCAAATGTAAAAGCAAACCAGAATGGAACGTATTCATTTATTTGCCTGTTTGTAATAACTCTAATTTTATGACTGTAACTTTCTCCTTGCCTGTCTCCTATCTATTATCTTTTGCGTAGTTTCTAGAGCTGGCCTCTCAGTGTAAATCCTTATCTGAAACCCACACTTCACCACCAGCTTCCTTTGGAGTGAGCATGGCAGCACCATTTCTCGTTGTGGAACTGACAGAATCCTAAGAGATAACCAGCTGCATCAGCCACTTCCCATGATTTATAAAAATAGGCTTTTGACCAGGACTCTGCCAGGAGCCCAAAATTACTTTGTGAGGGCACAACAGTAATAAGTCATTTTAATGACTAATAAAAATGAGGAGTTTCTGTTACAAAGAAAATGTCTGTACTGGAAAATCCCTTTCTGAGCTCTAGAAGTAGCATGATTTTCTCTCTGGAAAAACAATAATGCTGTGATTTAAAATTCCATTCTCCTGATGGAGTGACTACTGTTATCTGCTTGTTGGGGAAGGCTTCACCACCTTGTCTTAAGCTTGAGTGGGAGAAGAAACAAGGGAAGGCAAACGGTGAACAAAAAAGAACGAAAGACCCATTTCTGGTCTAAGAATCCTTGTTCTCTTTTTTCTTGTTATCTTAAAGATTTTGTGGATGTTCATAAATAAGCAGAGGTACTAAATACTTCACAAAGTAGATTAATATAATGAATTCACTGGAAATACCAGGAAATGTGAAACAGCGAAAAGATTTCTCTCCTTGCCATTTTAATCTGATATGTGCTTCCCTGGCAGGTGGCTACATACTGCCTGGAGCACATTCCCTTTGAAACCATCCTGTGGGAGCTTGTGGGTCTTCATTTATCAGCTGTTAGACATAGTCACAGGAGTCAGAAGAAGTGAAAATAGAACTCCTTCCAAGTCACTGGAAAACCCTCAGGAGTCCTTGATAACAAATGGGAAACAGCAGTGCTCGAAAGTGGATTTCTTTTTACAGGCAAACACTCCGGGAGTCATTAAAAGTTAGTTTCCATTTTCAACTTCTGTCATAAAGTGACTTTTTTTTTTTTTTTCCAGGACAAATATTAACTACCCCTATCACTATCAGGAGTATCACGGTTAAGTTACATGTTCGCGTTTTGTAGCATTTAGGAAAGTCCTTTCTTTTACTCAACGCTCTGAAACAAAAGGCTACTTCCCATGCCAGAGAACATGTAATGGAAAACTGCCCTTCAAGATTTTAAGACTTAATCATTTAATTAAGAAAACTGATATACCTTATATAAGTATATATAGTATGGGGTTGCTAGACTCAGACCTTATAGATTTTCTGATAATATTTTAAATCTTCTTATTTGTTTAGCTCATGTCTGATTTCCCTTTTTTCCATCTGTGCTCACAGAGTACCGACATATCTAGGCTACTTATGGAGTTGCCTAGATTAAGATGACTCCGTGAAAATGATCCTGAACATTAACTTATGTACTATTGCTGTTTCAACATAAACCTTAAAGATCTTCATTTTCTTTTTTTTTTCTCTTTTAAACTTTTGGTGTTGTGTTGACTTTTACAGAGAAATGTCCCACTATGTTTGACTTACAGATTCCCCCACCCCCACTCCATCTCTTGCCACCTCCTTCACCCCATGGAGTCTGCTTCCTCTATCATCTTTCTGTGGTGCTGAATGTATACGGCCTCTAAACACTCTGGAATGAAAGGTGATATGAAATTGTAAAGTGTTTTTATCACAGAGTTCTGCCCATATGTCTCAATCCTGACGTGTAACACCTCTTCTATTTCAGTGTTGTGACGGGAGCACAGCTGGTCCTGAAAAGGCACAACACTCAGACAAGCATGTGAGATTGCATTCGTCCCTGCTGGGGAGCCCCGAGCTTTTAGAGCATCTGCCGTGTTAGATGACCTGGGCAATGCGTGGAAGAAGGCTAGCGCCTTGCTGCCCAGAGTATGGTCTGTGACGTCACCTGGGATCTTGTTAGATAGAAATATAGAACCTCAGGCCCTGCCTAAGGCTTTTTGAATCAAACTCTGCATTTTAGCAAGCTCTTCTGGTGATTTGTGCATACATCACAAGTATAGTCGGCATCTGCTATTTTTGTCCGCCCTGCATTTTTACTCGGGGCCTCCCACCTCTTCTTGAAAGAGCTACTCCTTTCTCCCTACGTTCCTGTGATTCTGATGGGGCGGCCAATTACAGGGCCTTAACTTTTTGGCCACAGAATGGGCACATAATTCAGGTCTGAACATTCAGGCTACAATGATTAGTTCAGGGTAGCGACAGGGGACCCAAAGGGTCAGGGATTCTTCCCTGTGTTTCTTCACGCTGGGTTCTTCCCCAGGCATCTCTTCCCTCTGGAGTCATGAACCTGGGAAGAGGTAAATGTGGAATTGTCAACGGCTATTTTCCCAGCCAAGTGGAGATTCCCTGTCTACTATATGTGAGAAAGAGAATAATGCACGCAAAGAGAAATAGAGATAAGGCATGGAGATCTGGTGTCCCGTTGCTACCTGTGGTTTGGTTATATGAGCTCCTAAAATGTCCTTTCTCCTTAGCCTATTTTGAGTTAGGTTTCTGATCCTTACAAAGGAAGCAAAGATTTAAATGACACAGACAGATGTGAGAAAAGGCAGGTTGCTGTGAGAAGACAAAGCTTTGCAAGTTCAAATACTAACTTATAACACAAGAAAACAATGGCAAATTCTGTCATCTTGCATTTTCCTCACGTCAGTTCTCCATCCTTCTTTATACTGTATATAAACAATTTCTCATAAGATTTTTGAAATGTTTACCTGAAAAAAAACTAAATATAGAACCCTAACTAACATGGTGGCTGATATATAGCAAATGTTCAATGCATCTTATCTACTATCATTGTTTTTTATTATTATTATAACTGCTACTTCACATAACTCACTTGATAAGGTAAACTCTCTCTAAGCCAGGAATCTGAATGCTGCTTTACCCTTTTGAGTCTCAATAACTGGTTTGAGTTCTGCAATACAAATTTAACTAGTTTTGTTTTGTTTTTTCCCCACTGGACCAATTTTCTCCTCAGTAAGAAGAATAACAAAATTATTCAGGCTGGAGAGGGGCTCTAGGTGCATGGAAAGATAAACATAATTCAGTTTCCCTACCGGAGAAAGCAGAAAGGGCCAGAGTTGTCCATGCAAAGAAATTTCTTTCCCAAGCTGACACTATCTAAACTTCAATGGCAGCCACTATCAAGAGAGGCAACTCCCCTTGGTTGTTCCTCTTCTAGGTCCCGTCTCTTGCTTGGTTGCAGTCACTGGCCATGGATATGAGCAGCAATTTCCAGTTACATAACGTATAGAAACCCCTCTCTTGCTGTCTTTGACCCTTGGGACCATTCTCAAATATTTTCTCTCTGTCTCCGTTGCTGAAAACCTTAGGGCTTTAAAAATTTTTTTCCCTCTGATCTGCTTACAAAGGAATCCTCCTTACCTGTGGGTTCTCAAGCTTTTCAAAGTAACAGCTCCTTTGAGGAAATTGTCCAAAGCTCTCTGTCTTGCCTTAGGCAAATAAACTTATGTTGCACTATATATCCACTAGTCCCTTCAATTTATTTCCATGCTTCCTTGAGGTAGACATAAACAAATGGATGCTTTTGGCATAAGTTAAGGCACTTCTTCCCAGAGGTGCCTTCTCAGGCTACGCTGGGGTAGGTGTCATCACTGCCTTCATCTGAAGTCTGAGTTCAGGTATTTCAACACTTGGCAATAGCTCCAAGGCCATTTTTGTCTTTCCGCAGGGCAATGGTGACATCTTGGAAAGTCAAATTAGTAGTTTTCTGGAGAAGAAATTAGGAAGAAAGTGGGATACTTATTTTGCGCTGCACTTCCCTCTGTCAGAATAAAATTTGATTTTAAAATAATGATCTTAAAGAAAGCAGAAAATATGTTCTGAATCAAGAAAGACTAATTAAAATTTGCTCAAAATTGTTTTATTATTGTATATATTTCATTATGTAATTGGTAGCCTGTGTCAGAAAATGGCAATTTTGTTTTCCTTTTAATTTTATACACATTTCTTGAATGACTAGTTTGTATGAGGCCAAGTGCTGTGGAAGATACAAAGATGGATAAAACTTGATTCTTGCCTCTAGGTGTTTAAAAGTTTGACATCTAACCATGTCACATCAGAGAAAGCTGACTTTCACATTTACCTATTGCTATGACGCTCAGGTAACAATATAATAGACATTCATAATGACTTTTTAGATAATACTCCTTGGATTTACTACTTCCTCTTCTATCATTAGCATTCTGAGAACCTGTGACATGTAGGTTTTATTTATATGATGTTTCTTTCTAACTGTAAGTGCAACTTGGGAATTGTAAAACTGAGGAGAGAGAGATTTTCCCTACAGGTACTCTGCATAGTAAATAATTTGTATGTGGTGTGTGAGTGGTACATATTAACTCATTTACCAAAACAGATGGAGGCAGAACATGATATAGTGCAGTGTTTCTTACACTTTTTTTTATTATTGTCCCCTTCAGTAAGAAAATAAAATTTAATTTAAATTACCCCTAATGAGATAATTAAATATTAAGGAATAAGATTTTGTCGGGCAGAGTTGGGCTTTGAAGCTTCACAAACCATGATGTCATCTGAGAATTTTTTGACTTCTGAGAACTAATTTTCACTTACTTGGAAGTGATATCACCGCTGCTGAAAATGTATGGTGTCGTGGAAATAGCAGGTCTTTTAGAGTCAAAGAGACTTGGATTCAAATACTAGTTCCACCATTTATTAGTGGGTTGCTTTGGGTAAAAATTACGAACTTTTCAACCTTCAGTTTTCTTACTTGTGAGGTGAGAATAATAATACCTGTCTTATAGGAATGTTGAGAGGGTTGCATAGAATGTTAGGAAAGTGCCTGGCAATTTAATATGTGGTAACAAATATTAGTCATGTTAAGTAGCTTGAATATCATTCACTGACGATGTTAAATAACAATGGGATGCTGTAAGTGTTTAGCTAATGCTCACATAGTGATGGTAATTAATATTTCTATAGACCAGTAGTTCTCAAACTTAGTTGCACGTTAAAGTCATCTGTAGGCCTAGCAAAAATTTCTAAGCCCTGGACACACTGGGACCAATTAATTTACAATCTCTGGGGTAGAACATAGGCATTAATATTTTTTGAAATTCTCAGGTGATTCCAATGTGAAGACAAGTTTGAGAATCACTGCTCGAGACATTCAGTTCACAGTCTGAATATAGCCATAGCTAGCTGTTCATCTCAAGGACATGTTAGCTGAAATTTGAAAAGAAAATACGATAAAGTAGTTGAAGGAATAGCAGTTGTTTTAAATTATTCCAGCATGGAATAAGTTGCTATTAGATAAATAAAAGCAAAGATATATTTTAATAAAATAAGACTTTAGAACAGGTAATTCTTCCCTTTGTTGTTACTGATTCAGAATTACCATGAGTAAGCAAGTCCACAGGGGCCACCACCTTTGTGGTATGTGGCATTTCTTTTTGTGAAGGGAAAGGCATATTTTCTAACTTGAGGCGTACCGGAACCTAGAATGTCACAGCTCAGAAATAGGCTTATGATATGATTTTCCTTTCATTCAAAAACATGTCACATGTCACAAAAGACTATAGTTTAATTTCAGCTAACTGTCATTGACTAGGTGAAGGGCACTTCTCCATCATAATAACAGTGGAAATAAATGCTTGATTTTGTATGCCATAGAAGGCATGTGAAATGATTCTTGGTGTTCTGTGATTTGGCTTCCAGAGTTTCAGGCAGAGATGCTTGTCCACGGATGGGTAATTTAATTTCCTCAATGGGTTGATGCTCTGTCAACACAGGAATGTCAGCAGGACAGATTACAGAATGGATATCTAAGATGAGATATGTAGCAGACAAAAATGTCTCCAAGGACACCCTACATAGCCTTCATTACAGATGACATACTTGTCCATATAGGGGGAAAACAGCTTTAATCTTAGACCTGTTAAAATAAATGGACAGAATAAGATAACAATTTCAGAGATACAAGAATATGTAAGAGATATAAGATATATTTTTGATGAACAGCATATTAGACAAATTATTGTCTGTGACAAAGTAATTCATCATTGAACAAAGGTCTGAGTCTTAAGTAATTGGTTCATATCAGCCCCTCCTTTTGATTTTTGATGCCATTTAGAGATTGCTTACAGGTTAGAACTAGAGGGGAGCCCTTTGCTGAAGGGGCTGACTTGCAGAACTGGTGGAAGAATTGATCAACTGGAGGTCCCAACCATGATACTGCAGAAAGGATCAGAGAGAATGGTAGAAATCATTTTCTATGTGGATTTATTCCACTATCATTCTCTTTCCAGAGAATGACTCATTTCTTAAAAGTGCTTTAGCCAAAGTTACTGGCATTAATATAGAAGCATGTTTGTAAACCAAATTTTTAAAAAGCCTTAGTAATAATGGTGAGAATTAGTTTGAATAATAAGGAAGTATTTCCAGTACTTGAGAAATTGTGATTTCAGAAAATTAAAGATCCGGTTTTAGTGCATGCACAACAGGCAATTCAAATATATTTCAATTTTCTAACTTTATCAACTCCTGTATATACAAAAGTATAAAAATTTTTATAAAAAAGTAGAAAAGAGGCCGGGCGCGGTGGCTCAAGCCTGTAATCCCAGCACTTTGGGAGGCCGAGATGGGCGGGTCACGAGGTCAGGAGATCGAGACCATCCTGGCTAACACGGTGAAACCCCGTCTCTACTAAAAAATACAAAAAAAACTTA